>NW_026571404.1:35649538-35842038 GCF_026225935.1 Boleophthalmus pectinirostris
TGTCAGGCCTGTTTCAGACATTATCCCTTTTGGTTCTATCAAAATGAAACTGAAAATGACAAAAGCTGATATTATTTTAGGAACAATACAAACTCTAGTATCTAAAACTAGTATCGAAACTAGGTACCGTATTTTTTGGACGTCATGCCGGAGTATAAGTCGCACCCGCCAAAAAATGTGTAATGAAAAAGAAAAAAACATATACAAGTTGCACTTTTTTGGGGAAATTTATTTTATAAAATCAGGGATCAGGAACAGACATTTCAGCTTGAAAGACAAGTTAGAGTAATAACAATAGAATAAAGAACAATAGGCTGAACAGGCATCTGGTATGTCACTCCAAATCACTAAATCCTTTGAATCCATTGAATTCTCCATCCTCGGTGTCACTCCTGAGCAACTCCACGCAACTTAAGTTGTCACTAAAATCCAGGCATGGTGCACCCTCCTGGTTGCCATGAAGCTGTGTTCTCCATTTCCGCTTTTCTCCAGTCCCTCACAAGTTTCTCACTCACTCCAAATTTTCTTTCTGTTGCTCGATTACCGTTTTCGGCTGCATATTTCGCTACTTGTAGCAGGACAGCGGCTTTTTCTGCAGGAGACATGTGCAAAAAATTGATGCATAAGCCTAGAGCGCCCTCTCGTGGCTGTCAGTCTGAAAAAAAGTGCGACTTACAGTCCGAAAAATATAGTACTCATTTGAGCAGGTATCAGTAATGAAAAAGTCACATTTAGAAAAGAAAGAATTTTTCCTGAATGATCTCGAGCTGAGTGTTTTTTATTATCATTGTGTTGTCAAGTCTATTGCTTAACATCGAAATAAAGTTTTAGTATCATGACAACACTACACAAAACCCAGCCAAAAAGCCCCAGGAAAGCTGTGATATTCTCCCATAAACAGTCCGATTCTTCTCCGCTCTTTGCCGCTCAATGCTCCCTGTGTGTGGAGCAGACAGACGGACCAATTGTGGGGAAGGGCTCGGGCTCCGACACACTGAGAAACAAGAGCTCTCAAGAAGTGCACCATAATGAAGTTAAAGGGGCATTACCCAGAGGCAGACGTGGCAGCAGAAGAAAGCCGGACTTTTGTGATGTGATCTTGCGAGTCTGGAGCGTGACATTTGGGGAAAAAATCTGAACTTTTGACCATTTTTTCGGGGAAGTTCTTTTTGGGACAGTCGGGGTTTTAGCTCAAAGCAACAAGATAAATGCAGAAAGTGTTAGCGTTGGGTTTGCCTGTCGTCTCGAAGGTTGCTAAGGAAACAAATGTCAACAAAACTGTTTTAAGGGCATGATTAGAAAACATGTGATGTACAGAGTCATTGTCCATGCTCATTGTAAGGACAGTTTAAAACGCTAAACAGCTGATCCAGTGAAAGGAGCCGTGTACAGAATTTGCCTTTAGGATCAAACTCAAACACATAATCTTTGTTTGCATTGGTTCACTGTGGAAATTGCCCTAATTTTCTGAGATTCATCTGATGTTTACCACGTTCAGACTAATGCCGCGTTCAGAACACAGCGTGAAAATTGTGCCAAATGCTTCGAGTCGGACGCCTTTGCATTTGAGGGCCGATTTACGCAAAAAGTATTTTTTTTTTTTCCAAGTTTCGGCGTTCAACGTGCGAACATTAATGCTCAAACTCACCACGCTACATTATACGAGCTTAGTCACACGACCCCGAGGACTTTGTATCTCGTCACTTCCCAAGTTTACATGCAATTTCCACAATACAAGACGAGACACGAGATTGGAATTACGAGAACGAGTCAAAACAAGATTCTGACATCCTTTATAATAAATAAACTGTCCAATCCAGTTCCCAATTTTGGCCTCACCATTTTTGATTTAGTTTATTTAATATTTCTGCTGTCATTGTAGAAGTACTTCTCAAAAAATGTAACTCACCAGGACTTCACTCTATTTTGTATCCAATCCAAACAGAAAAACATGGAAAAAATCTCACGAGATCATTTTCAGCATGTGTGCACAAGTTTGTGGTAATTTTCTTGTGGCATGAGATCTTGTCCCGTCCCTAATGTAAACCCAACGCCACAGTTTGAAAGCAGCATTATTTAGGTCATATTTGTTTACCAAGAGAACATTTGTGGCCATACCAGCTTGTCAAAGCCTGATCCCGTCACATCTCAGAAGCTCAGCAGGGCCGGGTCTGGTTAGTACTTGGACGGGAGACCACTGGGAAAATCAGGTGCCACAGGGGGGCGCCAGTTGTAAAAACTGCTGTTGTGTCTTTAGGCAAGGCACTCCACCCTCATTGCCTAGTATGAAAGTGGTGTGTGCGTGAGTGATGGTGGTGGTCAGAGGGGCCGATGGCGCACATTGGCAGCCTCGCTTCCGTCTGTCTGCCACAGTTGCGTCTTTGAGTGTCCAAAGTCCAAATGTCCAGTCTTCCTGAACATGTGAGACAGACTCTTCTTTGACGCTGTTTAAATCCAGACTCAAAACGGTTCTGTTTCACTGTGCATATGACTGAAAGGTTTTCATTCTGCACTCTTCTCTCGAATTTATGTCTCTCTTTTTTTTATTTTAATCTTTATGATTATTTATGTTTAGATTTGTTTTTATTGTGATTTTATGTATTTCTTATTCTGTAAAGCACTTTGAATTACTTTGTGTACGAATTGTGATTTACAAATAAACTTGCCTTGCCAAAAAAGCGCTATATTAAACTGATGTATTTATTATTATTATCATTATTATCATTATGATTATTATTATTATTATTATTATTATTGTTATTAACATTAGTTATGGTTCTCACTGATCACCTTTTCTCCTCTTTCTTTCCTCTGGTGCATCTCATCTTTCTAATCCAAGTTAGGAAAAGTAAACAACTAGGACTTCAGTTTTCACTCATAAATGGTGAGAAAGTAATTTAGTACATTTAGTACTGTAACAAAATTCAGTAGCTTTAGTCTGCTCCTTCACACTATGTGGTATTGAACTGGTATCTGTATTGGTGAGTACACAAAGGCCAAGTATAGTATTGGATCAGATCCCATAAAAATGGTATCGGATCAACACTATTTAAGATCAAATCAAAAATCGAGATGGATCAATACGGGGAAAAACATCCTGATACTCGTTTCCCCACAGCCCCGCCCTCTGTACTACTACGACATGATCAGTCTGAGATGTTTTTCACAGGAATGCATGAAAGTATGTGCATTACTGTCGCACTGAAACGCCTCGAGACGGAGACCGCTGCAGCCGCTGGAGGACGTGCTGAGGTCACAGAGTTTGAGGAGAATGCAGAGACATGCAGAGGTTTAAACACATCACCAGTGGGACCAGATAACCCAATTCTACTTATCAGGAACATGGAGCACCAGGCCTGCATCTCACACACACACACACACACACACACAAATGCAGATGTAACACTAAGCAGAGCACGCAGGGAGAAGCAGAGCAGAGGGAGGGGGGGGAGCACGCAGCAAGCACAGCCCACTTCCATCACCTCCTCCTGGACACAAGAATGTACCAGCACCACCTCCGCCACCGCAGACACGCCACAGCTGGACCGACCACATGTGCAGATTACGGAACCGCGTCTCCCACAATGCACTTCGCTTTCAAGGACAACAGCAGGAACTATGAATGGACAAAAACGATGTTACAAAATAAGGTTACATCACTAAAATGAACTAAATTAGAATCGTTGTGATGGCAAACTGCTCATAAGATTTGTGTTTTACTTTCAAAACTTCAAATTTATATCATTATAATCTATGCCATCCATGGATTTATGAACTTATTATGTTATATTTTGAAGATGAAAACACCGCTGAATCTAGAGGATGTATCAGATATCAACACCGATATGGAATTTTGCAAGCTCGGGTATCGGCTTCCAAATATATCCTGGTTGGACGTATAAATTGGTGTAATCAGACTATTTCCTGGATGGAACTGGCCCAGACATGTTTGAACTTTAGTCGTTTTGTCGTTACTTAACATAACACATTTGGATCAGTTTCGCCTTGTTTTATTTTTTGTTTTGTTTTGGAAATGGATTTTAATAAAGTTTTCAATCCCTGTACTGGTATCAGTTGATATCGGGTATTGGCAAAGGCTTAAAGGCAAGTATCGGAATTAAAAGTAGTACTTATGCCGCACTCTGTTGCATTTTTTGTATTAAAAACGCTCTATAAATAAAGTTTGATTGATTGATTCTACTGAATGTCGGTAGTGGATAAATCCAAGTTTATTCTCTCGACATCCGTTGTAAATGCGTTCCATTGCAAAAGTTGGGAAAATATGGATGCCCAAGAAAGTTTAATGTTTATTTTGTTAGCTTATGTAGTTAAAGTCAGATATTGCTTGCCCCTGTGAATAAATCGAGTTATGGCAGTTTGACTATTACATGTTCAGAAATCCATCCGATTCTTTCTGCTCCGAACTAGCCCGAGTTTGTGTTTTGGAATTGCCTGTTACATTGTATTTTTTGGCTTTTTTCGGTGTTCAGTTTTCCACCAAGTCCCAAGCACAATAGAATATGGCATTAAATGGTAGTACTGGAATCGGTATTGAAACTGAAAAAGCAGAATCTGTGCATCCAGCCTGAATCTTATGTGTATGACTGAGTAAAGAGCCATTAAACACCCTAACGAAGTCCTAAGCAAAATCTGAAAAATCCTCCAGAGTGAGCGGTGCCTGGCGGGTTGGGGGGAACTGGCGGGGCGGATTGTGGAGCGATGACTGACAGCCGACCGACAGCCACAACAATCCGACACGGCGCTGACCGGTGCGCTCCGGACTTTGAAACAGAGCGGACATTTGTGCTCGAATCATGCTTTTTCCCTTTTCTGCAGACACGGCGGGACATTGCGGTGACCGTTGGTGCCAAGTAGGGGCGGAGCTGCACCGCACGAAGATGCCAGTGTCTGTGCTCGCCATGTAATAACCTGCATCTGACTCACTGGCGGCCGTTGGTCCAACCCGAAAATTCAAATGTACTGGCTGTAGTTGATCCTGAAGAGGCCGTTACAGACACGACTTTGACCCAAAAGTCAAATTTTTTACAAATATATGCGCTAAAATGCCAAAATAATGCCAGGGATAGAGATACAATTCTATTTTAGACCCATTTACACAGACAGTCAGTAGAAAAAAAGTGATTTTGGTGGCACTTTATACTAACTTTGTACCAATTTTATCTTAAAGTCGTAGGCCGGGTGTACTGGTGGCGAAACTGGGGCAGAGGGCAGGGCAGAGAATAAAGATTACTCAAAAACTACTCGAATCACACTAACTAGAGAAAGGCAAACAATGACGACACGGTTAAAAGTCTATTTTGAACAATAGGTCTATTTTAAAACGTTTACAATCTGCACAGTGGACCAAAAGCCAATTATAAAAATGCACTTCCGATAAATTTACAAAAGTGATTGGAAAATTGCATGTAGATTTATGTGGGGCTTTGGACACTCAGGCCTAGTTACCCATAATGCAACCCGGGTGTGATCTGGTGCATGAACAGTCAAAGCAGTAGGAGGAGGAGCAGCTTTACGGGGCTGTAAAACCCACTAGTATGTTTATATGGACGGTCAGACGACTAGGGACTATTTTATGGGACCACTGACCTTGTCCCTGTCTGACGGCTCTGGTGCGGGACTGTGATGTCATAAAGCAAACACACACAGACAAAGACACACACACAGACACACAGAGGTAAATGTGCACCAACTCAGGCTGTGGTGAGCTCATGAACACTGTATTCCGGGACTAGTTCAGGAGGTCGGTCCAGTGTTTGTTTTACCGGCTGCTGTTGAATCTCTCAGACTGTTGCAATTACAGCTAATTAAAATCACATTCACATATCACTACCAGAACCTCCAGAATTCCCTCCCTGAACTGCAGAGGCTGCACTAGCACTGACTCATGACTGTAGGCGCTGGGCTTTAGGTAGTGACCATTCAGATCAGAGAGAGGCAATTTAGACTCCGAGACACAGGAATGCATGAAACTATGTGCATTCCTGTTGTATTGAAACAGCTCTATACACACACAGTTGTAGCTATCAGAGGGCGTGTCAAGATCAGAGGGGAATGCAGAGGGAGAGGAGGCCGAGACGGAGCAGAGATGGAGGCCTTTTTAGGTTTAAATCAACTGAATTTCATCATTGAAACTGGAAACACAAATAACAGACTAACGCAAGGCTCATTCTGCTTTCTGATTGGAGAGAAATTAGATAGTGTGTCCAATTTTTTGTAATTAAGACAAAAAAAAGTATTAGAATTGTTTTAAGAAATGGGACAAGATCTTGCGAGACAAAATTGACACAAGATTGTGCACACGTATTAAAAATGATCTATTATTTTCTCATGTTTTTAGATTTAGATTGAAAAACTTACACTTTTTGAGAAGCTGTCGTCCCAAAAAGCAGAGCAGAAATATTAAATAAAGTGAATCAAAAATGTAGCGATGTAACAATATCCAAATCTCTCGGTACAATGTTATTACGATATGCACCTCATGGTATGATATTTATTGCAATATTTTGGAGAGGCTAATAAAATTATAGATAGGACACTTTTTTACTGTATTTTCCGGGCTATAAGGTGCTCTTAAGTCTCTAACCCCAACAAAAAATGACTGCGCGCCCCGCAATCCAGAGCGCCCTATACACGAATCCACTCAGGTGTCCCAGCACGACTTCAGTAAACTACAAAGCCGCACCACCCACAGAACACGCAAACACACACAGAGCAGACAACGACCGCACAGCGAAAAACACCCACAGCCACACTCATCACTCCACACCGACGAGGAACGGAACGGAGGAACGAACCGAAAAAGCGAGTGCAATGTGCCACTTCTAGACACAACTGAACAACTGAGTCACTGTGAAACACCGACAATCCAGCGGTCCCAGACAGCACCCTCCCTACACGCCACAACTGAACAAAGCCCAGAGTCACCGTGAACGCACAAACAAAGTCCCACTGACCCATCCAACTGTTGTGTTTCGTTTAAAGTCCGGTGTGGTTTATTTGTGAAAAAGTTAGAAAATAGACCAATTAATGACAGTGCGTCTTATAATCAAAAGTGCCCTATAGTGCGGAAAATACGGTACTTTTAAAACACCTTGAAAAGATTTGGTGTGAATAATTACCGTCATAATCGCAAAAATTCAAGTAAAAACATATTTCTTCATGTTGTCTGCATTGAAATGAATCATGGGATATGTAGTTCCCAATGATCATAAGCTGTTACTACTATAAAACAATGCATTTAAGCAAAGGAACTTGTGATTCGATATATTGAGACTTTTGACGATACGATATCACAATATTTCAGTTACTGTTACATCCCTACAAAAACTGTGAGCCTAAAATTGGTAACCGAAATGCACAGTATAGCCTAAATAATGTCAAAATCTCGTCTTGTCGTGTTGTTGTAGTTCCAGTCTCATCTTGTGGAAACTGTATCTCGTCCCGCCCTTAATTGTTATGATATTTGATTTGATCGTGTTTACCTCTTATCCAGGGACATATGTAGGTCAAGTTGATGGAAATGAAATCAAATTCTTTCACATGGAATTCCTTTAAAGCTGCAGGTCACAGTCGTGTGGAGCTCAGGGCCGTGTGACCGAGGCCAGCTGAGGTGAACACGAGGCCGGACCAACAACATCTGTCACTGCATCACAAATCTCTTTCCAAGTACTTGTCCATCGCAAAAAAAAAAAAAAAAAATCACAAGAAAGTCCAGGATTTTTTTTGACTCATTCCAGAAAGTCAAACTGGTTTAGAGATAATGAAAAGTAACACACTGAATTTTGAGTTAAGACCAATAAAAAAAGGATATTTTAAGTTACATTTATGCAACCCAACAGGACCAGGCAAGCATTTTCTAGAAGATACCTTATCCGACACGACGTTGTACAAAAAATAAAGAATCTAAAGCTGTTAAAAAGGTCAAGGAAGTCCAATCAGAATATTCGAATGTGTCTCCAATGTCATGAGCTAAAAGGCTTTTCACAGAACCATTAGCTTTCTCTTCAGATGTTGGCGTGCTGGGATGGGGCCCCTGGGGACTGGCCCTGTTCCTGAGCTGTGGTGGAGGGTGGAGGGTGGAGGAGGGACTTCCTGCAAGAGGGTGGGGCTCTTCTTCTACTCCAGCTACGACGGCACAAACAGGGAGGTCAACAAAAACAACAACAACAAGATTATTCTGGTTTTAGCCTGTGCCGCCCTTCCTTTTCCGGTCTTCCTGCTTCATCCCTTCACCTTCTCTTTGTGTTTTCTCTTTTCTTCCATCTGCTCCTACTCCTCCTCATCTCTCTTCCATCTCCTCATCTACTCTTTATCTCTATCTAATTTTCTCCTCCATCTTCTTCTCCTCCTAGATCTCCACACCGTCATTTCCTCCTTTCCTCCTCCCTTTCGTCTTCTTCCTCCATCCTCCTCTTCCCTCCATAAAGGTTCATTTCTGTCCTGTCAATGAGACTTTTTCAGTTTCAGTTTCGATTAGGGATGTAACAATAACCGAAAATATCGTATCGTCAAAGTTCTCACAATAATATCATGGACCATCACAATATATCGAATCACAAGTCTCTTTACTTAAATGAAGAGTTATGGTGCAGCAATATCTAAAAAAAAGACAGAGGGAACTACATAGACCATGATCCTTTGCTCTATTTCAGTGTAGACTACATGAAGAAATAACAGTTCTAAGTAGGGCTGTCACAATAACTGCAAAAATGAATCATTGCAGTACTAAGAGGCACGAGTCCATTTTTAGAGACCCGCACCCACCTGGACCCGTTAACATTCCACCTGTTACCACCGGTGCCCATGATAACCCAGGACTGACCCAGGACTGACCCAGGACTGACCCAGGACTGACCCAGGACTGACCCAGGACTAAAGGTGCACCCGTGTAGACCGTTGGGTGACCGCAGGCGAAAGGACTGCCGCAGCTCTGCGCCGCACCGAGGTAAACCCGATCACGCTTTGCCGACACCCTGCACCGCGTGCTCTCTTAAGTCCAGTTAGGTACCCGACCTGGTGCAGGACTCTGACCCGACCTGGTGCAGGACTCTGACCCGACCTGGTGCAGGACTCTGACCCGACCTGGTGCAGGACTCTGACCCGACCTGGTGCAGGACTCTGACCCGACCTGGTGCAGGACTCTGACCCGACCTGGTGCAGGACTCTGACCCGAGCTGCCACAGTGAGAGCTGAAGAGATGCAGCGGCACTTGTTCCAAAGCCAAATGTTACTTCTCCCACACGACACATGTTATATCCACACCACAACCAAGGTACATGTGCATCTGCAACAAGAGAGTTTTCAGAGCCGCTGGAAATATTGTAACTCTGGGGGATGGGGGTGCGATATCACTGCATACCGCGCTGTTGAGCCACTATACCGCACCACAGGAGAAATTCCCTAACCACGACAATCAATCAATCAAACTTTATTTATAAAGCACTTTTCATACAAAAATTTAACACAAAGTGCTTTACAGTGATTAAAAACAATCCCACATTTCCATCCGCCCACCCACCAACCCAACCCCCACACCTGCCCGACCCCACACAACCAAACAACCACACACACACACACACACACACACACACACTAACATGCTAAAATACACAAAACCACATATAGTAAAATGTGAGGCTGAATACAGGCGAACCAGTTGAGAAAGCACCATCAGAGGAGCCGTCTACATCAGGAGCAGAGAGACGTCCACCACCACCAGGAACCACCACAGGGTCCAGAACACAATAGAAACAAGTCAAAGTATAAGACTTCAATCAAAAGCTAAGCTAAAAAGGTGGGTCTTGAGCGACAGCCCAAGATCTAAGCACTTTTAAATCTTAGTTTTTTGGATTAAGTCATGTAAATGCATTTTAAGTAGCGTATTCAGTTTTAGCTGTTTAGCCTCCACAAAATATCACAATAAATATCGTACCGTGAGATGTATATCGTGAAAATATTGTACCGAGAGATTTGGATATTGTTACATCTCTAATCGTGAGCCTCCACACCATATCGTGAACTTTCCCACGATATCGCAATAAATATCGAACTGTGATGTTCATACTGTGATGATATTGTATTGTGAGACTTGGATATCGTCAACCCCTAGTATCGATACCTGCTCAATCCGTGTATCATTCGTTCATTAGTTTTTCAATATAAAACCAAAAATAAGAAAATGAAAAAACAACTATTTTCTTCATTATTTGTCTCCAAAACCAAAATGAATAACGATTATTTTTTTCATTTTTTGATTTTGTGTTTAAATGAATAATGGAAAAAACAGATAACAGCTGTTTCCCGTTTTCGTGACTTAAATTGCGATGCCGGACTAAAACAGGACTAAAACAGGACTAAAACAGGACTGACTAAAACAGGACTAAAACAGGACTAAAACAGGACTAAAACAGGACTGAACAGGACTAAAACAGGACTAAAACAGGACACTAAAACAGGACTGAACAGGACTAAAACAGGACTAAAACAGGACTAAAACAGGACTAAAACAGGACTAAAACAGGACTAAAACAGGACTGAACAGGTCTAAACCAGCTTTAAACCAGAATTGAACCAGGACTAAACTACGTCTGTGTCCCGGTCTGAGTCCCGGTTTCCTGATCACCCGACAGACTACACGGGCACACGTCCAGGCCAGTCCCCACACTCCTGCTTCAGTCCTGCTTCAGTCCTGCTTCAGTCCTGCTTCAGTCCTGCTTCAGTCCTGCTTCAGTCCTGAGACTGGTTTAGTCCTGGTTTAGTCCTGAGACCGGTTTAGTCCTGGTTTAGTCCTGGTTTAGTCCTGGTTTAGTCCTGGTTTAGAGCTGGTTTAGTCCTGGTTTAGTCCTGGTTTAGAGCTGGTTTAGTCCTGGTTCAGTCCTGGTTCAGTCCTGGTTCAGTCCTGGTTCAGTCCCGTTTTAGTCCCGTTTTAGTCCGGCATCGCAGTTCAAGTCACGGAAACGAGAAACGGCCATTATCCATTTTTTCCGTTATTCATTTAAACACAAAGTCAAAAAATTCAAAAACGAATCATTATCCGTTAATTTCATTTTGGTTTGGAGACAAATAATGAAGAAAATTGTTGTTTTTTGTTTTCTTATTTTTGGTTTTAGATTGAAAAACGAATAAACAAATGCTACACAGATTCTGCTCAACTATTTTGATCTAGTTTTGATTCTAGTTTGATTACTTCTCCATAACAAATACTTCTCCTCTCAGTCTTTTTTCCTGGATTGGACAAACTGCAGGTGTTTGAGCTCATCTTTATCTAAAGCTGACGGGAGCTGCAGCTGCGCGGTGTAAATATAATGCCCCATACTGACATTATCTCAAGTCTTATCTGTTCGTCCATACACGTGTCATATGTGTAAGTCCAAGCTGTGGAGGCAGGAGACTTATGGAGATTACGAAAATAGAAAATGTACTGGGTCAAGGATTGTGAAAAACGGCACATTTCAACATGTAACAGCAAACATTGGCAGTTTTAAAGTGTCAGTGAGGCCCTCGGATTTATGTTCTTAAGGGTCACGGGGTCAAGGGCCGTTTACTCTCGAGTATGTCACCTTTTATAACCTGCAGACAGACAAGAATGATGGATTGTTTTACTAAAAATACTGACAAATACAATATTTAACAAATGCAAAAAAAATCACCACATATATTTTGGCCATTTCATTTTCTTTTCAACATTAAAAGATACAATATGTCTTAAAAACATGAAAAGCACAACCAGATCATTTTCAAGTTTTCCTGTAACGGTAAAGCACAATCACTAGCATGCCAACCACACACTTCAGAATTCTAAACTGCTATAGAATTATATTAAGACAGAACAGCCAGTTTATTTTGACTTCAAGAGCCGCTTATACAATATGTCTGTACTGAGGCAAGGCACGTTTTGCTCAAATATAACTTTGAGTAAATTGAGTAAAACTTTATTATTAGTCTGTCTGCATCTCCAAAGCTCTATTCCACCTTGTGATGTCATGAAGTGGTAGTTTAGTTCAGTACAAATCGGCAATTCCAGGACTGAAAGTATCCAAATGAAGTGAAGGTGTATGGAGTTTAAAAACACAGTGGAGCACTTCCACAGTTTAAATTTCCATCACAGTAATACAGGACAGATTTCCCTCAGTCTGTCCTTGTGAAAATCAAAGTCATTTCTGATACAGACCAATTATTAACATGTGTAAAGGCTCAGCAAACACAACTGTCTCCACCCTCAGGAAACTCTGTTGTTTTAACTGTCCTCAAATGGAAGTTAAGACCCACTTTTATTCTCTGCTTTTAACACCGCGACAGTTGTGTGGTCCTCTGCGTCTTTTTTTTGTTATCATTTTTAGCTTTATGCATTTTAACACTTTTTATAATTTATTGTGTTTATTTATGATTTACTGTCTTATTGGATTCATTAGTCTGTGCAGCACTTTGGAAACTGTCATGTTTATATAAACTGGAGCTGATTAGCAAAAGCTCGCTCTGATTTGATATGTATGTAACTTGAATTTCTGTATAAATACTCAGAGCTCAGATCAGAGTCTTGCACCGGGTCGGGTACCTGTAAAACACGCCATTTTCAGCAGCTATTAATGTTCTGAGATTTTACGGGCGGGTCAGCTGAATTAAATGAACAAATGAACAACGGCACAGGAGAAAAATACTGGACGTCCATTGCCCTGAAACAAGTGCCATTTCCCGGTCCTTTTCCTGGAACGATGACAGACCAGGCTGAGAGAGATTTTAGTGTATTTATTACATAAAACCATCAGCGGAGGTGATCGGCCTGGTTCAGTCCTGGTTCAGTCCTGGTGATCGGCTCAGCTGTTGCAGCCTGTGTATATTTACGCTAATGACACTGATTAAGACTTGGTGTAGTCCCGGTGTAGTCCCGGTGTAGTCCCGGTGTAGTCCCGGTGTAGTCCCGGTGTAGTCCCGGTGTAGTCCCGGTGTAGTCCTGGTGATCGGCTCTGCAGTTGAGGCGTGTATATATTTATAATCCACTAATGTCACAGCGTAGGTTCAGTCCCAGTTTAGTCCTGGTTTAGTACCAGTCTAGTCCCAGTCCCAGTGTAGTCCCAGTCTAGTCCCAGTGTAGTCCCGGACTATTGGGTTGTTGGACCAATGGACTGACCTCGATTTATCAGGGGCACGGGCGGGTAACAGGTGGAATGTTAACTGGTCCGGGCAGATGCAGATTTAACTTTGATATAATCATGGGTTAACAGGCGGGTGCGGTGCTGCACTGCGCGGGAGTGGGCGGGTGCGGGTCTCCAAAAATGGACCCGTGCAGGACTCTGGCTCAGATGCTCTGGGGAGAGAAGGGGTGACTGGACAGAGGAGAGTCGCCTGGGCCCTGTCCTCATCTGCTCTAACAAGAAGAATAAACCTTTGTCTGTATTTCAAAAACTCACCAGGATTATTTATCATCAAGAGATACATCATGTTCTCCACAACATTACCACATGACATCACAGGGTGGAACAGAGTGTTTTCTGTTTGAGAAGAGAACTCAGGGTTTGTGTTAAACATGTGTGTGTTTGTGATGAGGAAACTACATTAGAGCATAGAAAAAAATCAAATAGAATAATATGGGTCCTTTAATATTCTCGTCTCACTGTGCTGTGCCGTCCAAAAATACCCCACACCCTTCTCCCGACATAACCCCGCCCACAGCGCTAGCCACGCCCGCCCGGTCCAGACAGCTGTGTCGTCATGGCGATCTGTCCCATCATCTCGCTCTGGCCAGCTGCCAACACGTTCTCTCCCTCTTCTTCTCCTCTCACTCTCTCCCTCTTTCTCTCTCTCTCCCTAAATCCTGCCCGGCCCAGCTCGCGTTGCAGTGCATTGTGGGAAGTCCGATCTAATCTCCCTCGCAGGACGAGTGCGCTTTCTGTTGTCCCACCGTCGACGCGTCTCTCATCCAATCGAAAGGTCCTGTCAAAGCGCATTCCGGAGCACCTGCAGCCCTCCCACCGCCGGCCAAGGACGCGAAGCCCCGCCCACGTCCCGCTCCGGTGTCAGCGTGTCCCAGAAGGCCGTGTGTGTCGGGGCATATCTGTGGTAGAGGATACGCTGGTGTAAAGCCCTTCTAAAGCTGCGGCGGAGAGGAGCTGGCTCACGCGCACGCAGAACAAGTGTTGACCTACAGCTGAGGAGAATGACTCGAGAATGTGGAGTGAACCGTGAGCAAACCTGCAGTGATTTAAAAAAGGTACAGCGTGTGACTTTCGGTGGAGGGGACGTCACCTATTTGCAACCACGGAGATGTCATTGTAACTTTCACTTCTTTTCAATCACAGTTTTTATTGGAGAAAAAATGACACAGATTTTTTTTGTCCCAATATCAACACTTTCACTTAATATCTGTTATTGACTGATGCTTTAACAGATACTAGTTTAGGGATGCAAAATGCCACTTATTTCCTTGCCATACCATACCAACTTTATTAATAAAGCTCTATTAAAAACTTTACAGCTGGCCAAAGTACTCTACATGAACATAGAATAGACAAGGACAATCACAGTCAAAGCCACAATACAACTATTAAACAACAGAGAAAACAAGAAGATACTGAACAACAATTTTCAGATTTTCAAAAGTCGCGCTTTTTTCATGGTTTGGGTGGTCCTGAGGTGCAACTTTTACAATAACAGCTGTGAGAGGGCGCTCTAGGCTTGTGTGCCGATATCTGCTACTCCTATTCCTCCTGTACCACTGAAAATTAAAAATTTAAACATCAACTTAAAGACGACTGAGAAAGACTGAACACAAATGCCACCAAAAAGCAAAACATTCTGCAGATTACAAGCCGCAAGTAGTAAAAAATGCAGCTGAATACGGTAATCGAGCAGCAGAAAGAAAGTTTGGAGTGAGCGAGAAACTTGTGAGAAACTGGTGAAAAGCGGAGGATACTCGAACTGCAATGAAGGCCACGTTTATATGATGACGGTCTGAACAGAAGACGCAAAAGTGGCGTCGTGTCTTCACTTTTTATTCTGCGTTTAGTCGAGTGTTTTCAGGAGGAAATCTGCATTCATACGGTGACTCAAAAGTGTGTGGAATTGGATTGTGTATGCATGCCAGGCGGCTTGGTGGTGATGTGAAGTGGTGATGTATGTGACATAAACTTGTACGCAACGTGAGTAGATGTGACCAGAGTTTTGCGTCTTGTGCAGTTGAGACGGAAATACTACGGCAGAGCGTATTTATTTTTTCCACTCTGGAGGGTGGTTTCAGATTTTTGCGTTTTTAAACCCCAAAAACGCCGTCACTGTCTAAACGAAAGACACTTCCGATAAAATATAGTCCTTTTTACCTGCAAGCGTTCTCGTGTAAACTGGCCCAAAGAAAAGAAAACTAATCGCGGGCTAAAAGCTAGATGGCCACAGTAAGAGGAACAAGTTCACAAATGGGTTCTTGAACAACGTGCTGCTGGCAGAAGCTTGTCAACGGTGCAGTTACGTTTCCACGCCCAGGTAGTTGCCAAGACAATGAATATAAATGACTTTTTGGGACGACCTTCTTGGTGTTACCGCTTCATGCAACGCAACCGCCTCTATCAGAGCACGGACAACGAGGTCCCAAAAACTGCCAGCAGCAAACTCCAAGCCAAGGTCGACTGTTTGAAGTGTTGAAATACAAAAAAACTATAACCTATAGTACAGTGCGACTTGTTTTTTTCTTCTTCATTATGCTTTTTTTGGTTGGTGCAACTTATACTCCGGAGCAACTTACAGTCTGGAAAATACAATACATCTCACTTGTTAGTGAAAAAAAGTGCATTTTTAGGAGTGATTTATAAACATGTACAATGTCCAACTGTCTAATCTCTAAGCAACTGGTTTGACAGCCGTGGTGCTGCAACAGAAAATGCACGGTCCCCACAAAGCTTTTAGTCTTTGGGAACGGTTAACATTTTATACAAGAGATCCATCTGTGTTATGAAAGTGTTTTTTATCCTTCACATCAATACTGAACAGCTTTGTGTGAAAAAGTTCAAATATTACGAGGCGTTCCAGGTCAAAATCTGCCTGTAAATCATCTTATTACATAAAATTAAAAGCCCAACCAGGATATTGGCTTTAGCGATATCATGAAAATGCTAATTTTTCAGTATGGATGACAAGTACTACTAGTAAAGCAAGCATTTCTTAATTTGAGTGGGGTTGCCTCTCCACAGATCTGACTCATAATTTGGACCAGCAGTGTCAAATTTGGAACAATGCTTATCCAAGTAAAATAAAATCCTTCGTTCCTGCTGCAAAAAAGAGCAATACGAATCATCAACATAAAGAGTTTCAGAAGCACACCACTCATCTGTTCAAGTGTAATAATCAACTAAAGTTTAAAGATTTTAGATTTAGAAAGAGTTTGTGTTTATGTAGAGAGCCAAACAAAGACATTTTCCCGAAGGTTTACAAAATCTTTATACATTTGTCTCGGAGGACTGGGACCAAAGAAGACAATATTTTTTCCGAACTGTCTTTTCAAGGACAAGGACAAGGACGTTAAAACAGAAACGCGTCTCTGCGTCCGGAGTCAAGATATGAAACTTGTTAAATCATGATTTTAAAAGTTGCACTAGGGTTTCTAAATTTAAGAAAACGTACCAAGGATAAAAGAAAAATGGACTATGTGACTAAGGAAAATGTTTAAAATTAATGAAAGCACGAGAGAGATATTGTAACATACGTATGGCTCATTGGTGACTTGGTTTGGTTATTAAAAAAATTTTTTTTTTTTGATCTGTGAAAGGAGCAGGGTTTATAAAATTTATTTTCTTCCTGTTCCTTTTGTTCATGCAGCAAAGACAAGGCAAATAATGGTTGGAATGTGTCTTTATGTTAATTGTCTGTATTTTGTTGTTGTTGTTGTTCTCTTTTAATTAATGCCAACAAAATAAAAGCATGACCAATAAATAAATAAATAGTTTGTTTACATGCTTGCTAAGTGTATTGCCTTACTGTGAAAATTCTACACACACAAAGCAATTCTACCTTTAAAAAGAAGATAACATGTTCCAAATCTTTTCTCTCAAATCAAATCTAAAATCACAGTTTGGCGTTACCACATTATGTCATCGTGTTTTCCCCTTTCATTGCCAGAATCATCTCTCACTACGGGGTGGGGATTTGATTTTTCCAACAAAGAGGTGGCCCAGGGGTCAAATCAGGTCCATCAGTGAAGCTGGAAGGTCCCTCGTCCCATAAACATAATACAAGGAAATGAATTATTCAAGAGGCGCAGAACTGTAACTACGGCGATAAGCAACACAATGTTTCCCGAAGGCCACGTGTAAACAAGGAGATTGGACCCATACGCAACAGTTTCATATAATTTCATAAAGTTTTGCAAAGTATGTTATGAGGTGAAACTTCAGATAAAAACAAATATGAAATAGTGTTATGATTTTCAACATTACATCATAGTACTTTTCTTTTCTAATCTCATGTGGTCTAATATCTGTGTATCATTCTAAAACTATTCACGAAAGGTTAATTTCTGTTCGGTCAATGTGACTTTTTTAGTTTCGATACTTGCTCAGATGAGTATCTAGTTTCGATACTAGTTTGAGTACAGCTGATATACGACACGTCAGCACCAACACCCGGGACAGTTCTGAAGATGACTTGCAGCGAGCAGCCGAAACATGTCAACAAAGGTAAACGCACTTTACTGTATCGTCTTTAAAAAGAACCCAAGAAATTATAGTTTGAGTACAGATTAGTATCTGATTTTCAATACTTTTAACATATATGAAAGTGACAATTTGTGTACTCCAAGATTTGAACAAAACTTGACTACATAGCTATTAAAAGGTTCTTTATTACGCAAAAATTGATTCTTGTGAAATTTAAGTCATGATATAATGTTGTTGCATACTCAAAAACAAACCTGGAGTTGTGTTTTGTTTCATTTACACCTTTAAATAACCCTGTAAAGCTCAAAATATTCCTTATGTTGTCCTTATGTTCCACCTTATGATGTCACAAAGCTGTAGTTTTCAAGTGAGCAGCTACTTTTTACCTTTTGTTCAGTAGAAATGGGCAATTCTGGAGATGAAATTATCCAAATGATTCTAGTGAAGGTTTACGGAGTTTAAAAACACAGTGGAGCACTTCAATCAATCAATCAAACTTTATTTATAGAGCGCTATTCATACAAACAATGCAACACAAAGCACTTCCTGTATTACCACTAGGGCTGGGTATCATTAAGAAGTTGCCGATACGATACATAGACCACGATATGATACATATTTCGATACAGTGAGCTTTCGATACGGTATATTTCAAATTGATTCGATACAGTTCAATAAAAAATAAAGGCTAAATCATGGCTATGGTACTAAAAGTCTTTGTTAAACCATGTCTTGTGAGAAGCAAATATGAAACACAAACATTGTAATCCTCAAAACAGTGAAAATGTACAAATGTGTCGCATAAACGAGTTTCCTTCCACTAAACAACAAAACTGTAGCTCTGTAATAAAATAATTTAGCAAAATATACCAAGAACTTGGAGAAAAATCCCACACACCGTCCTTCTTGCAAAATGTGAGATTTATTTACAAAATGTGAGATTTATTATCCGTCCTAATAAATCTCACATTTAAGAGACAAGTAAGACAGTGGGGGATTTTTCTCTAAGTTCTTGGGCTGCTCCCTCTCTTCCAATGCACCCATCTCAAGTAACTGATGTGTGAAGTTCACATTTTCCCATTCTTTTGTAACAAAATATACAAAAAAAATAGTCTTGACGATATATCGATATTGATACTGTATCATCACATTAAACAATACAATTAGGGATGTAATGACATCCAAATCTCTCGGTACGATATTATGACAATATGCATCTCACAGTACGATATTTATGGCGATATTTGGAGGGGCAAAAATAATTGTAGATGGGACACTTTTTTGCTTTTAAAATACATTGACAAGATTTTAGTGTGAATTATTTCCATCATAATCTTAAGAATTCAAGTAAAAAACATATTTCTTCATGTTGTTTGCACTGAAATGAATCATGGGATATGTAGTTTCCAATGTGCTTCTATAAAACCATGCATTTAAGCAAAGGAACTTGTAATTCAATGTATTTTAAGAGTCCCACGATATTATTATGAGACTTTTGACGATACAATATCACGATATTTCGGTTACTGTTACATCCCTAAATACGATATATCAATATTTCAATATTTTTGCACACCCCTAATTACCACATGACATCACAAGGTGGAACAAAGTTTTTTCTGTTTGAGAGAAGAACTAAATATGCAGGATATGTGTGTTAAACGTGTGTGAACGAAACAAAACGCGACACAACTCCAGGTCTGTTTGTGGCGAAGAAACAACATCAGAACATAGATCAGAAAATAGCGCAATAAGGGCCTTTTATAACGTCTGGAAAATAAGATGAATTGAATAAAAACTGTCAAAATAGTCTGGAACCATTTTCAAACTAGAACAATACAAAGTGGACATGTTCGTAGGCAGAAAGATGACACCTGTCCCTGCCTACACAGCACTTCTCCTACCATTAGTTTGTCTACATTATTCATGCTCTGGAGACATTAGCCTTCTATTAAAAAAATAAAATAAAAAATCAATGGGCCTGTCTTGCGTCTCCATAGCATTAGCTCGCTCACATCTGGTCATCGTCAGGAGCCTTTATTTTTACCAAATGTCCTGATCTGACATAAGGCATGAGCAATCTGGGACGGTGACATCAGAGGCCCACGCCGCAGCCCCGCCTAGAGGACGGGAGGGGAGGGGGCGGTGACATCAGGTTGTCACGGCAACGCTCTGCAAATCCGATCGGCCCGCTGAACTTTTTAGCAGGACAGAATTCCAGTTCCAACGAAGTCTCTGCAAGAATTTTCCAGAATGAGAAAATTGGCTTAAAGCAGACTATTGTGCGTGCGTCTGCTGTGAAGTTATAATCTATGACACCTGTGGAGCTTTGTGTTATAATTTGCACATTTTAAATCTATTTGGTCCACAACTTTTTAATGAGGCAAAACTGAGGTCATTGTGTTTGGTAATACCGACCCCCTCACCGACCTGGGCCCATTGAAACTGCACGTGTAAGAGTTTGTCATCAACCTCAGCGTCACTATGAACAGTGATTTTAAAAAAAAGAAGTGAACGTGGTTGGCTTTTATCGTTTGCGACTTTTTGCTAAAATTTAATCTTTTTTATCTTGCAAATCATTTGAACAGGTCACGCACGCTTTTATCTCCTCTCGTTTGCATTGTAACGCACTTTTCTCTGGCATTAGTCACCAAGCACTTTCTCAATCCATGTGTCATTTGTTCATTTGTTTTTCAAAATAAAACCAAACATAAGAAAATGAATAACTGAATTTTTTTTTTCTTCAGTTTTTGATTTTGTGTTTAAATGAATACTGGAAAAAATTGAAAAAAGGCCATTTTCGTGACAAACTGCGATACCGGACTTTTGTGCCGCATACGGACTGATACCAGAACTGAACCAGGATTAAAACAGAACTGAACCAGGACTAAACTGGTCTCAGTCCCGGTCTCCAGTCACCTGACATTCTACACAGACACACCTCCGGGCCTGTTCCGACATTCAGTCCTGGGTTCGGTCCTGGGTTCGGTCCTGGGTTCGGTCCTGGGTTCGGTCCTGGGTTCGGTCCTGGGATCGGTCCTGGGATCGGTCCTGGGATCGGTCCTGGGTTCGTCCTGTCCTCCTGGATCGGTCCTGGAGTCCTGGGATCCTGGGAGTCCTGGGATCAGTCCTGGGATCAGTCCTGGGATCAGTCCTGGGATCAGTCCTGGGATCAGTCCTGGGATCAGTCCTGGTTCAAAATTCCGGCTTTGTTATCCATTTTTTCATTTTGGTTTTGGAGACAATGATTTTTTTTTTTTCATTTAGTTTTTGGTTTTATTTTGAAAAATGAATGAACAATTGATACATGGATTTTTTCTCTCTTACATTTGGTCCAAAATTCTGCTGCGCGCATTTTAACTGGAACCAAAAAACGTGAGCACATTACTCCGAATTTTAGCATCATTGCATCTGCTTCCGGTTCATTTTAGAGTTGATTTTAAGATTTTATTGTTTGTTTTTAAAGCTTTGAATGGACTGGTCCCACAATACGTCTCTGACCTCATCCAGATTTATACCCCTGCGCGCTCTGAGGTCCAAAGGCCAGCTCCAGCTCATGGGGCCTAAGACGAGACTTAAACCAGGAGGGACAGGACCCCAAACTCTGGAACGCTCTGCCCCCCCACGTCCCAACAGCCCCCACAGTGGAGAGTTTTAAGCCTTGTTTTAGGACCCACTTTTTTCCCTGGCTTGTGTGGTCCTCTGTGTCTTTTATTTATTTGATTTTATTTTATTTACGGCTATCTTATGATGTTTATGGTTTTGCTTTTATTTGGTTTCACTGGTTTTGTTGTTTTAGGACTGCTATGACCACATTTTTAGGAATTTATCTTTTTTGTTGTCTTCATTTTATGATCTCTGTGCAGCACTTAGGACAACGACTTTGTTTGCAAAATGTGCTAGAGAAAAAGTGGATTTGGATTTGGATCTAAAACAACTTAAGAAAAGAAGTCAGCTGAATTTTGTGTTAAAAAAACTGCAAAACGATTATGTGACGTTGCCGGACAAATTCTACGTGTATGGCCAATTAAAAAAATAAAACTGGAGAACAAATCAAATATAGTCTTGGAAATAAATGATTAAAGATTGCTCAAAAAGGAGTCCAAATACACCTTCGAGAGGGTAAATGGTGAAGAGAAAAGCTCAGAAAAGTCGATTTTGTAGAATACGTCTGCTTTAAAGCTATAATATTTAAATTTATGCCCAAAAAACAAACTAACTGCACTGAAAAACAAAAAAAAATATACGTCCTTAGTGTGAGCGGGCTTGCATCTCCACAAACCTGACTCTTATTTAGACTAAAGGAGCGAAATGTTATCCTTTTGGTTATAATATCCCACATTATGTAAAACTCACCATGGAAAATGTTCCTCAGTATGGTTTTAACTTTGTTTTCATGGAATTGTGCATGTTTAATTTGACTGTGCTTCATGGACGCGCTCCAACATCTGCAGAAGCACACATCTCCCCCCTCAGATGTTGAGTTTGTGTTTGGTCTTTGACTCTGATCTTTAATTGAAAATGAAAAGGGACAAGATCCTGCACCACAAATTGTCCACATGTGTAGAATGATCTTTTGGAGATGAGATGTTTTCCATGTGTTTACAGTTGGCTCAGACTAAAACAGTTAAAAGGGGGTGAGCGAAATATTTTGAGAATCCGTAGGTCCAAAAAGCAGAGCTACGATGACAGGAAAAATGAAATACGTAAACAATTGAGAGGCAAACATTGTGAGATGAACCACACTATTTATTTTCTATTTATTACTCATTCTCATGGACCCAATCGCGTGTCTCATCTTCTGGGAATTGTGTCTCGTTCCACCCATGAAATTTCCCAAAAAACAAAAATATCTGGCTATTGTTTTAAATTTTGCTACCACCATATTTTTCGGCCTATTAAGTCACACTTTTTTCATGGTTTGGTTGTTTCCTGCAACTTATACTCCAGTGCGACTTATATATTAAAATTCTCACACTCCAGCGGTGAGAGGTTCTAGTCTTGTGTGTGAGTATCTGCTGCTCCTGTTCCTCCTGTACCACTGTCACTTCACTCTACTGCACATGTCTCCTGCAGAAAGAGCCTCTGTCCTGTCTGTATCATGTCAGTCGATCACACCATTACTTCTGAACCACTGAACAATTTAACATTTAAACAAACTTATAAAGACGACTTAGAAGACTGAACACAAATGCCCCCAAAAAGAAAATCAGATTTTGCAGATTACAAACTGCAATAGCTAAATATTCGGCCAAAAACAGTAATCAAGCAGCAGAAAGAAAGTTTGGAGTGAAACTTCTGACACCGGAAGGATGCATCATGCAACTTTCCTGAAGTCACTGGATGGATGGACAAAGCCTGGACTTCAGTGACACTGAAACCATCCTGTCGGGATTCAGAAAGGCCAGAATAATTCTAACTGGAACTGATGTCGAGTCTGACAACAGCTACACAGAAGAGGAAGCGGTGCTCTGTTTACCTCCAGAGGTCACAGAGTTGCTCAGAAGTGACACCGAGGATGAACAATTGAATGGATTTAGTGATTTGGAGTGAGATGGAGAGTTTGGTAAACTTGTTCTGTTCTGTTGTTTATGTTATAGTTTATCTGAAGAACTGTTGACATGTGACGTTAACAGTCTGTTCTTCTCTCTTCTATTGTTATTACTGTTACTTGACTTTCAGCATGACATGTCGGTTCCTGGTCTCTGATTTAATAAAATAAATTTCCCCAAAAAAGTGCGACTTATATATGTATTTTTCTCCTTCATTACTCAGTTTTTGGCCGGTGTGACTTATACTCCGGAGCGACTTATAGTCAGAAAAATACAGCACTTTTTTTCTCATGTAAGAAAAAAAAGGGTGCACTATGTCACTTTTTGTTAGAGGGTCCATCTCCCTCTTGTTTCTATGGATATGTCATTGCTCTGCTTGGAGTCTTTCACAGTATGACATTAAACAGCTATACTTTACATTTATTTGATTACAAGTAAGTTTATAGCTCAAAAATACCTAGAAACACAGGCATTTTGACTGAGCCGGGTCGCCTCTTTACAGATCTGACCTGTAACTTGTTCTGGTTTGGTCTCCATTAAGATAAAAGGTTGAAAACCATACTGTGAAACATTCCAGACAAAGCAACAACATCTCCATAAAGAAAAGCATTTGACGGACCCTTCCACCACCAGAAAAGTTACACAATGCGCCTTTAAACCAGTGAACTATTTAACTCAGTGTTCCTCCATTTGAGAAGTGCAGCCTATAAGCGAAGCCAGTATGGAACGGCGCGGTATTGATGCAGATCTAAAAGCATGAGATGGTGCATTACGTTACATTAGTCTGATGTCCCCCACCCCCACCCATAGGCGCTCCACTTTGAGCTAATCACCCATTTCCTCTCAGTGTCCGATTGACCCCACCCAGCTCCCAAACAGCACAACGTTTTACACAGACACAGGACCAGACCAAACATCTACAGCCAGAGGGGGAACAATAATGAAGTTACTGCGTTGGACTAAAATAAACAAAGACGTTGAGATGTTTGTAAAAAACACTGGCAGAGAAGTAGACTTAGAAATGTAGTTTGAAGACATCTTGCATGTTTTTCTAGTTTTTCTTTTTCCAAAATCATTTCTATTTTGGGCGGGGTTGCATCTCCACAGATCTGACCAGTCATCTGATGTGTTGTATTGTATTGTAAACATTTTATAGTCGCATCTAGACAAGCAGGTGTCAGACTCTCCGCCAGAAAAGTTCCGCAGTACTTTAAAAAGAACATATTAAGTCCTCTGTGAAAGTCCAAACATCTACAACTCCAGGACATGAAATAATTAAGTTACTGCGTTAGAGTAAAATAAAGAAAATGCACATAAAAATGGGGACTACAAAAAGACAAAAATCCCAGAAAAGTGGACTGAGAAATGTGGTTTTAAGACATCTTTATTGTGCAAAAAGAAAAACTAGAAATAAGATGGAGTTCTATTTTGAGTGCTGTTGCCTCTCCACAGATCTGACCTGTCATTTGGCCCAGCGGTGTCAGTTACTTGTTTTTATATTTTAGCAAAGTTGGATTTAGACAAACTTTGTATTTCTTGTTCATTTTATTTTGACTTGTACATATACATTTATGTAATGCCTTATTTGAGTTGTTGTACAGTTGTAGGGAGTATTATCTGTTCCATAAGGGTGAGTTGTCATACAGTTGTAGGGAGTATTATCTGTTCCATAAGGGTGAGTTGTCATACAGTTGTAGGGAGTATTATCTGTTACATAAGGGTGAGTTGTTGTACAGTTGTAGGGAGTATTATCTGTTCCATAAGGGTGAGTTGTTGTACAGTTGTAGGGAGTATTATCTTCCATAAGGGTGAGTTGTCATACAGTTGTAGGGAGTATTATCTGTTACATCAGGGTGAGCTGTTGTATAGTTGTAGGGAGTATTATCTGTTACATAAGAGTGAGTTGTTGTACAGTTGTAGGGAGTATTATCTGTTACATAAAGGTGAGTTGTTGTACAGTTGTAGGGAGTATTATCTGTTACTTAAGGGTGAGTTGTTGTACAGTTGTAGGGAGTATTATCTGTTCTATTAAGGTGAGTTGTTAGAACAGATAATACTCCCTACAACCGTATAAATTGTAAGATAATCCGCAAGATAATATGTCCTCTGTAAAAGATCACAACAAAAGATCAACAGGGATTTTGAGATGTGTGTAAAAACGGAGTGAGTCTTGCCTCTCCACAGATCTGACCAGTGGAGAATATTTAGTTTTACTTTTAGCGTACAAACGGAGGAGTGGAAAAAGAGTGGAACGCTCAGAGATGTGGTTTTGAAGGTTTGTTGATTGTGTAAAACGTGGTCTAGACGCAGCTGCTGGAGTTAGACTAAATCTGCTGCATGGTGAAATGTTAAAAGGTAAACAGACAAAATGAAGTGAGAGGTAAAGCTTAAAAAAGGTGCATTGTGTAACTTTTCTCCATGGAAATGTTATTGCTTCATCTGGAATGTTTCGCAGTATGGCATTAAACCTTTCTATCTTCATAGAGACCGAACCAGACCAAGTTACAGGTCAGATCTGTGGAGAGTTCAATTGTAATTGAATACATGTAACTGTTTAATGTCACACTGTGGAACATTCCAAGCAGAGCAATGTCATAGCCATAGAAACAAGGGGACAGACCCTCTGACAAAATGTTACATAGTGCATGTCTAAAACTAGTTTCAAATAAAGTTTTTCTTGTTTTTGCTTACATTAGAATAAAGTAGTTGTTATATTCAAAACAATGTCCAGATATTTTTGTTTTTTGGTCGATTTTTATGGGTGGGACGAGACAAGTTCCAAAAGATCAGACACAAGATTGTGTCCATGAGAATGAGCAATAAATACAAATAAATCGTCTCTGCAGATTTAGGCTGAGTTCTTCTCTCAAACTGAAAACACTCTGCTCCACCTTGTGAGGTCATGTTGTAATACAGTAAGTGCTCCACTGTGTTTTTAAATTCCAAACACCTTCACTAGAATCATTTGGATGATTTCAGCACTAGGGCTGGGTATCATTAAGAAGTTGTCGATACAATACATACTTTGATACATAGTCCACGATATGATATGCTTTTTGATACAGTGCACTTTTGATTCAATACGATATATTTCAAATCGATTCGATACGGTTCAGTGAAAAACAAAGGCTAAATCATGGCCGTGATACTAAGTCCACAAAGTCTGTGCAAAGTTACAGTGAAAATGTTAACGCAATTGTAGCTCTTACGCAAAATAATTTCGTAAAATATACCTAAAATACTCTGACGATATACTGATACAGCAACCCATGATATCGATACTGTATCATCACATTAAACGATACGATATATCATTATTTGAATATTTATTCACACCCCTAGTCTGCACTAGAATTGGCAATCTTGACTGAACCAAGTAAAATGTAGCTGCTGCCTTAAAATCACTTCATGACATCACAAGGTGGAACAGAGCATTTTGAGCTTTGGAAATGTAAAAAAAAATTAATATAGGGCTATTTAAACATGTGTGAATGAAACAAAACAGGTACGTTTTTAAGCAGGTAACAACATTATAACATGGATTAAAGCACACAAGAGTTGTAAAGTTGCATAATATCAGACCTTTAATTATAGGCAAAGTTTACGGCATCAGAAAAACTAGTGAGTGTGTGTGTGTGTGTGTGTCTGTGTGTATCTTGATCAGTTCATCCTTAATTTTAGATCAACCGTTCGAAACTTTTTGTACACTGACACTACAGGATACTTTGGCACATGTGGCGTGTCAGCACATACCTCTCACGAGCCTAACCCTGAGACAGTAATGGGCCCTCACAAAAGCCTCCGCCATGACACACTGTAATCAGAGCTAATAACAAGTTGCATGTAAACCATTTCGGTGTTTTCTTTTGCAATATCCAGCCTGTTTAGATCTTTGGGAGTCTTTGTAAACTTTGTAAACCGATACAGGTCAGTCGGATTACTCACACAAGAGCGCTCAGGGGCTTTGACCTTCAGTGAGATGGTAATATTTGATTTCCATGTGGTTGGAGGGGTTTGGGTCCAGGATTACGCCCACATTTACACACACAGAGACACACACACAGACACACAGAGAGACACACACACACACATTCCAGCTAAATGAAACGCTGAGGCCTGCAGATGTGGGCAGATGCAAAGCTGGAGGTTAAACAGGAGTTGATAAAAGGCTAAGGGTTCAAAATCACTGGCTGTGTCCGAATGTTCACCCGAGTCCCCGACCCGACATTCAGTGCATAGGCCCGCACTCTTTAGCGCCCTCTATAGTGCACTCATTCACAGAGAGATTCAGACACACAGCTCACTACAGTCGGGTCACGTGATTCTGGTGTCTGGTTGAAAAAAAGTCTAAAGTCTAAACTCCGATAAAACTTGATTTATGTTATAAATAATGATCAGATCACACTGACACCCAAGTGTTGATGGACTAATAATAATCGAGTTTTTGTCACGCTGGATTTCATGTAAACGGACTGGATTATTTGCTTTTTGTCTGAGATCGATTGATCTATTAACAGCTGAAGCTAAAGTAAGCGGAGTGTTGAGAAACACCATAACTGTTTATTTAACAGAGGTTTATTCAGAATCAGTATCAACAGAGCTATAAATAGTGTGACCAGACGTACCTATTTACCCAGGACAGTCCCAGTTTTGAGCCCTGTGTCCCCTCTCCCAACAGGTTTATCTAAAACCATTGATTTGTCCCAGTTTTAGACAAGAAATGAATCAGGTGTCCCTGTTTTTGACCAATCTGATCCCTGCCAACAGTAAAGAGACATAAACTGTAATTATACATTGTATTATACAGAAAAGCTGCTTAAAAATAACCAAGAACCTGCTTAAAAATAACCAAAACACAAAGAAAATGTGACAATACTGAGTCACATGTTCGTCATGAATGTTGTAATGTCTGCATAACAATTTTCCTTAATTACGTGCTCGTTTCACAATTTCATAATTACCAACCACCAAAAAAGTGATGGCCTAGTTTCTGATTTTGAAATTCTGGTCACTCTTAACCATAAACCAGAGCTTTTATCTGCTTCATTCAGTCGTGTTGTGTCCAGTTACACCTGTCGTTTTCCCGACTCTCCCAGTGCATTGTGGTCTATATTGACCGCTCTAGTGGACCACTGATGCCCACTACTTTTCAAGCTGCATTGTGGGAAATGTTAAGGGCAATAATTTTTCACCAACTGGACATTCAGACACCACTAAAAATGGCGTGACCCCGAGATAGTGCACTGAGTAGAGATTAGTGTGGACATTCAGACACAGCCGTAGACTAACGAGCATATGTACAGGCATTAGGGCTGGAAAATATATTGCGAAATATTGGCTGACGCAATAATAGATAACGCAAGAAAATAAATACACAAAGTTCTTTATTTTACAGAAGTGTATGATCATAGTGGATAAAAAAAGGCACATTTTATTCCTGATTTCCATTATCAAGTCCTGAAATAAACTTGGATTAGTCTTAGTTTTGTCTTTTGCTTTTTCAGTTTGACTTAGTTTGACTAGTAAATTGAGGCATTTTTTTTGTAACAATATCCAAATACTGTACGTTATTTATTGTAATATTTTGTGACCATGTTACTTTTCCCTTTTAAAATGCACTGAGACGAAGCAAAGGATCATGGTCTATGTAGTTCAGGTTTTTTTTTGCTATATTGCTGCACTATAACAATTTTTAAGTAAAGAGACTGGTAATTCAATATATTGTGATGATTTTAGTGCTTGAATTTAAAATTGGTGAATCGAAAGACAAAAACAAAATGACTCTATACATCCTTCATGAAACAAACAAAAAAATAAAAGATCTAAAAACTAAAACAGAAAACTGTAACAATGATTTTTCTGTTATTTGTCATGTTATGTTGACAATTTTAAGTTTTAAACCACACACAAAATGGATTCTTGTGTGTCAAATCCTCAAAAACACTCTCTACATCTCCAAAGCTCAAAATTTTCCATCCCACCTTGTGATGTCATGCAGTGGTAGCTTTTTCAAGCATTTCTGCACATTCCCAAAACCCCAAACTCCTGCCATCTCCAATCCGTTCCACAAAAGATGATGTCATTTAATTATAACTGTGTAATTATAGAAGCCGAGTCGGATCAGAAAAGATGGTAAAATTTAATGAACGGGTCCGACTTTTGGTTCCTAACGACCTCCGTTTAAAACTAATGAGAGCGCAGAGAAGAGGTGGGCTTTGATTTAGAACACAAGTCCAATAACGTTATTAACAATCGTACATCTTCCAAGTCAGAGAAATACCGACAGAACCACCCACGGGGAAATTAAAGAGAAAAACTCAACCTCGAACCTCAATACGTTCAGTCAAGTGTTGGCGTGGGCTGTAGTGTTTGTTAAGTGGAATCAGCTAATTTATAATAGAGGGGTAAATGTGAGGTATTGAAATGTATGTTGCTATAGAAACATGTCGTTAAAAAGCAGCAAAGACCTTTGCTTGTATCTATATTTAACAAAGCTATAAATTCGAAAAGAGTTCCTTAAAAGATCTTATATTGTGCAAAATTGACTCTTGTGAGCAGTGGCGGAGTTAACAATTTGGGGGCCCTCGGTGAACTTGAGTTTGGGGCCCTCACTATAATGCACCGTTTTTAAAATGGTTTATTTACCATATTTTCCGGGCTATAGGGTGTGCTCTTAAGCCTCCAACCCCATCAAAAAAACGACCGTGCGCCCCGCAATCCAGAGCGCCCTATACACGAATCCACTCAGGTGTCCCAGCACGACTTCAGTAAACTACAAAGCCGCACCACCTGCAGCGCACGCAAACACACACGGAGCAGACAGCGACCGCACAGAGAAACACACCTGCAGCCACACTCATCACTCCACGCGGACGAGGAACAGAACGGAGGAATGAAACCGAAAAAGCGAGTGCAATGTGCCACTTCTAGACACAACTGAACAACTGAGTCACTGCGAACACGTCCGAACAATCCGTTGGTCCCAGACAGCAGCCTCCCTACACGCCACAACTGAACAAAGCCCAGAGTCACCGTGAACGCCCCAAACAAAGTCCGGTGAGGTTTATTTGTGAAAAAAATACAAAAATAGACCATTTAATGACAGTGCGTCTTATAATCCAGAGCACCTAATAGCACGTAAAATATGGTATTTATCTATTTTTTATTAAATTTATTATCTGTCTTTCCCTCCTGTTCTTGAGACGCGCACGCATCTCTATTTATTTGAATTATGGGTGGATTGGAAACTTGTCTTATTAGTTCAGTTGCCTACTAGATAATCAGAACTGAAAGTAGTTTTATTTTTTTGCTACAATTACATATTTGTTTACATTCTTTACATACGATTTAAACATTAAAAAAATAATAAAGTAAACTACTCTCATTTAATGTCATATTGAGAGAAAATCAAATTGCTCTGAGGATTCAACAATTAGTGGCACTGAGGGCAACTGGTTGGGGGGGGCTCCTCCAGGTTTAGGGGCCCTAGGCAGCCACCTGCTTTTGCCTAATGGTAGCGCTGACTCTGCTTGTGAACTTTTAGCCGTGTTATATTGTTGTTAATTCATCAAAAAAAAAAAATAGCGTGATATGGGCTCTTGAACATGTTTTTCTTTGCTGTATAATTCCTTACATCTTGCTTTATATATTTCAGGAAAACACGCGCTAGTTCAATGCAGACAGAGTTGGTTTGACATTAAACTTTCTTGAACATCCATATTTTTCCCAACTGTTGCAATGGAATGCAATGGATGTCTGGGAGAACTGACTCGGATTTATCCACCACCGACAGTCAGTAGAATGTGGCATAAGCTGCTGCAGTTGGTAAAAGTTCTGATTCCCCTCAGCATGAAGATAAGAGCTAACAAATCCTCCTTCTGTCGTTATTAGCATTTTTAGCATCTGCAAAGCCTCCGCAGTCAGTGTTTCAAGCTCTGATTTAGCTTTTTACACCAGATCCCCTTCCTGTACTGATTAAGAGAATCCAGAGGGACCGATGGCCAATAAACTCTGCCGATATGTAGCCCTGATTTGGATTATGTTTTGCCAAATGATGTAATTTTAATTTACAACAAATTCATCCCTTTTTACCACAAACCTTCAAGAGGGTTATGTAGGCCGAGTCTGAATGTCCACCCTCGTCCCTCGAGAGATTTGGACACAGCTCACTACAGTCGGGTCACGTGACTCTGGTATCTGGGTTTAAAAAAGTCAGCTAAACTCTGATAAACCTTGATTTGTGTCATAACACACACAAGTGTTTCTGGACTAATAATAATCATGACTGGATTATTTGCTTTTTGTCTGGGATGTGGAAATGATCGCTCTTTTAATAGCTGGAGCTAAGGTCATCATAACATTTATTTAAGAGCGTTTTCTTCAGAATCAAGATCTACTGCGCCATAAACCAGCTCTTTTATCTGCTTCATTCAGTCGTGTTGTGTCCAGTTAAACACCTGTCGCTGAACTCCATTGTTTTCCCGACTCTCCCAGTGCATTGTGGTCTATATTGATGCTCTAGTGACCACCGATGCACATTACTTTTCAAGGTGTATTGTGGGAAATTTTGAGTGCACTACTTTTTCACCAACTGGACATTTGGACACCCCTAAAAATGACATGACCCCTAAATACTGCACTAAGTAGAGAATAGTGTGGACATTCGGACACAGCCAGAGTCACATTTTGAGCTATTTACGTTTAAGTATTCAGATAAATCTCTGTGTGTACTTTTTTATCAGCAGGTCGTCCAAAACTATATCAGTTTGTGCTGGGCTTAAAAGTGCAAATATCGGTCCAATGTATTGACCAACCGATATATCTGTTTTTCTCTAGTCACAAGCCACATTCTTCAAAGTCTGTAAAAACTCCTGCACAAGAACAAATGGAGTCATGTGTCTGACCCCCGCCGAGGTCAGAGCGTTTAACCCCGACGTGACCCAGACTGAGTTTGAAATTTTAGCATCATGATGGATAGAGCTGGTAGCATTAAGAAGTTGTCGATACGATACATACCATGATACATAAGCCACGATACAATACACATTTCAATACAGTGCAATTTCTATTCAATACAGCTCGATACGATATGACGATAAGATACATTACAAATCGATTTGATACAGTTCAGTGGAAGAAGTATCAATCATGGCTGATCCTAAGTCTGTGCAAAGTTTCTAAAAAGTTAAGAAAAACACCCATTTTACTCAAAACAGTGAAAATGTCAACACAATTGTAGCCTTTATGCAAAATAATTTAGTAAAATATACCTAAAAATACTAGGGGTGTAAGAAAAAATAAAATCGATTCAGTGATATATCATGATAGTACATTGCAAAGTTCTTGAATAGATTCAAAATGTGTCTGAAAGGATTTTTTTAAATCATATTTTTCACAAAAAACATCCAGAGTTACATTTACTGTTCTCACGATTTAAAAATGTTTGAAATTAAATTAATTAATGTAATACAATTTGCAATACATTTTTGTGCTTGTGAAGGTGTACATCACTATATTATTAATTATTGAGTAATTATTGATAAATCGCAATATATTGTCCTTTGTTTTAGTATTGGGATATATTGGGATATATCGTATCGTGACATGCATACGGGGATATGTATCATAGTGTCAGACTCATGGCAATGCACACCACTAAAACATACTCTTGACTAGGGATGGGCATGATTAGTCGACTAATCGATAATTGATCATTAAGAATTTCGTCGATTACATTCATTTCTAATCAACAAACTGAATGTAGGTTTCTGTGCATAGATATGAAGCTGTGTCTGACAGCGCGAACACTGGGGCTGCGGCCTCAGTCCCACGTTTGGACTCTGGCTCCTCCTTGGAGACACTGTACCACTCAGTGAGTGTGTTTACATGCACATCAGCGTCCTGGTTTGGCATGGTGCATATTTACGCAGTATCCCGGTTACCGCAACATAAAGAGCTGCACTAAACCTGCACATGTACGATGTTTGAAAACATCGCGACACACAGAACAGACTCACCTTCAGCATCAACATCCCTCTGTCACAGAAAGAACATTATATTCCACTGAGATCGTGTTCTTTAGTCCGACAGAAGCTGAACTGCATTAGTACACAAGAGCGTTTTTGTTTTTTTTCTCTGCTTAGTTTATGCAAATTAGCCATGCGGTTTTAAATTTTGTTTCTGTAAGACTTGCGTAAAGCTGCATTAAACACATTATAATGTCAAACGGGCTGATATGGCTCTAGAGTGGTTATGGTTTATATGTTGTAAAGTTGAGTTTATTTATACAGTTTAGTAATAGTAAAAATACTGATAATGATTATATAAAAACGTTAATGATTAATCAAAAATCAATCGTTAATTCTCCCGACGATCGATTAATAAAATTTCATCGAATGCCCATCCCTACTCTTGACAATATATCGATACAGCTGCCCATGATATCAATACTGTATCATCAAATTAAACAATACGATATAGCGAAATTTCAATACTACATCAGACACCATTCCTCTAACAACCAATCATGTGGGGGGAGTGTCTTGCTCCGCGAAACAACAACACACACTCCAACGTCACTGGCTGCATTCTTCAAAGTCTGCAGAAACTCCCGGACGAGAACAAATGCGAGTCATATGCGCCTGACCCCCCGCTGAGGTCAGAGCGTTTGACCCCGACATAACCCAGCAAACAAAACACAGGACCCCGGCATTCCACCTCTGAATCACAGCCAGGCCCATTACCCAAGATGCACGGCGTTCGGGGAGCTTTGTAGTCCGCACCGGCGTCGGAGACTGAGGGGAACTTGAACCATCCATCTCCTCTCCCACTCCATCCCCAGAGCTGATCCGTTGGTGTAATGTGTAATAGTAAAAACACTTTAGACGTACGTTTCACTAAGAGGACACATAACTCTTGGGGTTTTCAGAGCGAGCGCAGTGGGCCAAGAACCGCTAGACCATGTACATTTTTTCCTTCGCAAACTTGGAATAAAAGTGCATTGCTAAAAGGAACAGTGGGACGATACTAACATGCAAAAAGTTGTGAATTACACTACCTAAAGTTTGGGCTCATTTTTCTGTTTACTACTTTTGACATTTTATATAGATACTTCACATATTTGAGGCCTTGTAATTATGAAACAAAAGGAAAAAAGTGAAATAACTATTAAATATATTAGACAAAGCAAAGGGTGGTATCAAATGTAGAAAGTTGTAAACATTAAAAAAAAAAGAAATACACACTGTATAAGAGCGTGTGTCCAAACTTACAGACAGAAAAGAGTGTTTAATTTACATTTTTTACGTTTAAATGAAGCAAAAAGCGGAAAACAAAGGCAAGTGTATCAAATTGGCGAGAGCAAAACTGGCGAGGTAAGAATGCAATTTGTAGCTATTTCCCAAGCAGCAGTGGTGCGAGCTAAACTGGAAATCCCAAAGCTTTATTACAACGAACACCAAACAGATCAATTTACACACAGTTGTAGTTTAATTTGCATTCCGATCCACTTCTTCAGGGTTATTTGGGTTTATACATCAAACAACACTCAATATGCAGTGTACTATAGTGGGTTAGAGATTTAGGCTTTCTGTAGTATATGTATTTCCAACCAGACCTAGTATTATTGAATCTCCATCTGTTTCTTAAGACTAGGGGTGTGTAAAAATACTGAAATATTGATATTGTATTGTTTAATGTGATAATACAGTATTGAAAAGTTGATTTTTTTTTTGGTATATTTTACAAAATTATTTTGTAACAATGCTACAGTTTTGTTCCTTGTTTATAGGCAGTAGTAGCTCAGTTGGTAGAGTGTTTGTCCACATTCTGAAGGTTGGCAGTTCGAATCTCAAACTCAACCTAAACACCACTGGTATGTAGTAAGTCTGTGCAATTAATTGAATTTTAATCACAATTTCGGTTTGTGTGTCAAATGATCTCCAAACTCATAATCAAGTTGAAACGAAAGCGTAAAAGTTTATTTTGGGATATTTTTTTTTATATTTATTTTATATTATAAATATAGAGATTGTAGAACAGCTGGATATATAGTTTATTTTGGATACATTTATGTTTTTCTGCCTTATTTCATGTTCACACATATTTGATTCATTTTATGTTTTATACATCGCAAAACTGCTCTAAGGTACAGATTAGTAGCCTATATTTAAAATTTTAAACTTTTGCATAAATTATCAATAAAAAAGTGTTGTTGTTTTTTGAGAGAGAAAAATGCTGAATAAATACATCTGCAACAAAAATAATTGATAATAATTGTGTAATCATGATTTCAATATTGGCCAAAATAATCGTGATGATTTTTTTCCATAATCGAGCAGCTCTATTGAGGGGTCAGATTCACTAACCCACAGGTTGGCTGGTGTGATTTCAGCTCCCACAGATGAATGCCGCTGTTGTGTCCTTGGGCAAGCCACTTAACCCACCTGTGTCTGCGTACACTTGTGTATGAGTGTGTGTGTGAATGGGTGAGTGGTTCCTTGTTGTGAAGTGCTTTGAGAGCCTTGATGGTGGAAAAGAGCTACATAAAAATGTGACCATTTCCCATTTATGCAACACAGTTGACACTTTCACAGTTTTGATGAGTGAAATTTCATATGATCTTTGCACAAGAAGTGGTTTAACAAAGACTTTTAGTGCCACAGCCATGATTTAGCCATCATTTTTAATGAACCATATTGAAATTGATTTTAAATATACTGTATTAAAAGCTCACTGTATAGAGATACATATCGTATCATGGCTTGTTTATCGAGGTATGTATCGTATCGGCAACTTCTTAATGATACGCAGCCCTAATTATGACAAACGCAAGCAACCGTCTATTAAAAAAGGTGAGATGCTCTAAATTTAGCACCTGCCTTAGCACTGCTGGTGGTTAGAAAATAAAATTCTCCTCCTCTTCCCCCTCCTTCCTCTCCCTCCTCCTTCCTTCTCTTTTCCTCCTCCTCCTCCTCCTCGCCTCTCTCTCGCCACTCTGCTTGGATCTTCTGGACGTGTTCCAGAACATTCCAGCCTCCACTCATGCGCCTCAGATCCTCCTCAGACCCATCCACACGTCCAAACTTCTGACCATCATACCAGAGCTGGACGCCCTGAAACAAAGTGTGTAACCTTGACCTGGAACAGCGCTTCTAATTTAACCACAACTGCAATGCTCTGCCTGACCGTTCAGTCCAAGCTAAAAGAATACTTCAAATATTTCGAGATAAAGTTCATTTCCAGAAAGAAGTTAACAAAGCAGAAGGCTCTATTATTTAGAACACAATACAATTCCAAATAGTTGGTTGTATGTCGTATGCAGGATCATCATCTCAGCAGATCTCCAGATGGACATAAAAGCTGAAGTAATAAGACAATTTACTGGTTGTCGTTGGCCAAAAAAGTTAAAACTTTTATTGACACAAAGTTCTTCTGTAATTACTTGAGAAATAACAGCTACATAAAACATTTGGATCAGATTTGTTTTTTGGCTGCACTGGTGTCAGTTGATATCGGGTGTCAGAGGCGTCAGATTGGGGGGTAAAATTGACTGTTTACCAAGAATGTAACGATATATTTTCACGATACGCATCTCATGGTACGGTATTTATTGCGATATTTTGTGAAGGCTAACAAAACTATGAATACAGTACTTTTCTTTTAAAATGCCTTGACAAGACTTAACCCAAAAAACTAAGACTTAAAAGTGCTTAGAACTGTTATTTCTTCTTGTTGTCTGCACTGAAAAAGAGCAAAGGATCATGGTCTATGTAGTTCCCTCTGTTTTTTTAGTTATTTTAGCTGCACTACATTAATTTAAGGGAAAAGTCTTGTAATTTGATATATTATGATGGTCCACAATATTTTGAAACCTTTGACGATACAATATCACGATATTTCGGTTATTCTTACATCCCAGGTCCCAGAGCAGGGAGGGGCCCTTCTCAATATCTGTAATATGCAATTTTCAAGAACTTCCAAGAACATGTAATACAGGCCTACCAAGATGATTTGTACTCGGGGCCCAGAATTTTGTGCTACACAAATGTTGGGTGTTGTTATCGAACCGAACTGAAAAAAGGTACATCTCCAAAAAGGATGGGACGAGATCTTCCCGCAATAAACAATGTCAAAATCCAACCTCATCAAATGAAACAGAAAACGCACACCAAAGTTCTAGAAGAGGTGCAAATGCAAAGAACAGCAAAATAAAAAGTGAAAAAATGCATAGCACTCTCAGATGGCCGATGTCCAAAAGCTTTTCTTTTTTTTTTTTTTAAATAACATTTTGGCAAAAAAGGCTTTGTCAGATATTTTTTCTCGATTTGGACCACAGTATGAAAGCAAGAAAGATGATCTGCTATGCATTTATTCACTTTTTAAAAATCCAATCTCTTATCAGGTTTTGTCTCATCTTCAGATTAGGGCTGGGTATTATTAAGTTGCTGATACGACACATATCTCGATACACAGGCCACGATACGAGACATATTTCGATACACAGGCCACGATACGACACATATTTCGATACACAGGCCACGATACGACACATATTTCGATACATAGGCCAAGATACGAGACATATTTCGATACATAGGCCACGATACGACAGATATCTTGAAACATAGGCCACGATATGATACATAGGCCACAATACATACCTTGATACAATGAACTTTCGATTCAATATGATTCGATACAGTTAAAAAAAATAAAATAAATCATGGCTCTGATACTAAAATCTTTGTTAAACCACTTTTTGTGCAAATTGAATATGAAAAAAACACAGATTTTACTCATCAAAACAGTGAAAATGTCAAATGTGCTGCGTAAACGAGTTTCCTTCCTCTGAAAAAGCAACAAAACTGTAGCACTGTAACAAAATAATTTAGTAAAATATACCAAAAAATACTCTTGGCGATATATTGATACAACAGCCCACGATATCGATACTGTATCATCACATCAGACGATACAATATATAGATATTTTTGCACACCTCTACTAATTACTATTGAAACCTGTTGTGTATACCCTCCAAGACACAGGAAGAACATGCAAACTCCATAAAGAAGAAGTCAAAATATAGCTTCTGTGTTCCCTTATGCAACATACATGAAGTGTTATATCAGATGCCCTTCCTCACAGTTCAGGTCCCATGAGAGAAAGCTGCAGTCTAAGCCTAATCCTTACACAACATCGCCATCTTGAAAAGTCACAAATGCTTTCCGTCTCCGCTCCCCCTCTTTTCGCCCCTCCAGTGCACCCCATCCTCCTCCTCTCTCCTCTCTCCTCTCTCACCCCACCCCGCCGCTCCTCTGTCAGGCCACGCAAAGCCCACTCCCCCCCCCTCCCATCCAAACTCCAGCAGCGTAAAACTTTAAGCTCCCCCGAATCTTGAGTGGAAAAATCTGTGGGATGTTCAGGACATGATTTCGCTTTCACCTAATGTGACTTTAAGCTGATCTGGGAGAGGAGGAGTTTGGAGATGGGGCGATGGGGAGATGGGGCGACGGGGGGAGGGGATGGCTCAGAAGAGAAAGAATCGATGTGTTTTGGAAGTGAGGAAAAGGTATTATATGGAGCAAACAATACAGGCTGGCCTTGTTTCTAAAAATATGACACCTCTCAACTTCTTAAAGCGACAGTGCACAATCAAAAAGAACAGAACGCTCGAGTTAGACTAATCATTTCAGCAAAACATAGTTAAGTTAGACAGTTTTTAGATGATGTTAAAGGCGCACTGAGTAACTTTTCAGGTTGGGGATCTGCTACCATCGCTTTGGATGTAATGTTCCACAATACTGTATTACACTTCTATGCAATATGTGAATTATTGGTGTTTTTATGCTCAAAAATACCTTTAAAAACTTACATTCTGACTGTAACTAGGGTCACCTCTTCACAGATCTTACCCGTAACTTGGCTTGTTGGTGACTCCTGCTCGTTTCTGTGGAGACTGAAAAGTTAAATGGGTCTTCCACCAGAAAAGTTACACAGTGCACTTTTAAACTTTGGGCCTGTTTACAAGAGAACGCTTGTGCGTAAAATTATACCGTTTAGACGGTGACGGCGTTTTTGAGGCTTAAAAACTCAAAAAGCTGAAACACCCCTCCAAAGTGGAAAAAAATGCTGTCAGTCTACACTGCCCAAGACTCAAAACTCCGGTCAGATCTGCTCACGTCGCGTACGTGTTTACGTCACCACCTAGCATCACCACCAAGCCGCATGGCATGCATACCCAATCGAATTCCACACACTTTTGCGTCACCGTATGCACGCAGATTTCCTCCCGAAAACGCTCGTCTAAACACGGAATAAAAAGTGAAGACGTGACGTCACTTTTGGGTCTTCTGTTCAAACCGTCATTATATTAATGTAGCCTGTACCTTTATCTTTCTGGTTGGGAAAGTAGATATGACGAACTAGACATATTAGAGGAAATTGCATAATTGTTACCTAGCAACCATGATGCTGAAGAGTCCAATTCGGGCTAAATTTCACAATAGTTATAAAATAAACAAAAAATAACTCAAAACTTGTTGTAGATTTTAGATTTTTAAAAACAGGAACCATTTGCTTTGAACCCTGCTTTGCACTTTTGACATTTCCTAACCCTCAGGCACAGATGTGAAGTGAAAACCATTTCAAGAGACGACCAAGGGTTTGCTTCGCTGTCAACAAAGCAAAGGGTGGATACTTTGAGGATTTGAATATAAAATATAAAAATACTTAGCTGCGTTCTTTGCCTTTTTCTTCTTAGCTACACAATTCCATATTTGTTGTATCATATATTTGAGTTCTTCTGAATGTTTACTACTTTTAAATATAGAATTTTATAAACAAAGGAATAAAAAACATTGACTAAGAAGGTGTGTCCAGACTTTTGCCTGGTAATGTAGGTAGTAGAGGTATTCCATTTTATAACACGTGACTACATCCTGTATTTTTGCTAAGATGTGTATTTTGTGGGAAATAAAGCAGTATAATATCTTTCAAAATGATAAGTTAGAGAGAGACAAACAAAACAAAACAAAAGCATGCATAAAATCTTCAGTCTTCTAATGATTTGTATGTTTGGAAGACGTACTTTTCAATCAATTCAGTGCCTCTCCGGAAACGCAGCTACTGTTTAGGGCTGGGCACCGGAAGTCAAGGAATTTCACATTAACATTTTGAAAGTCACAAATAAAAGCGTACTTTTCCAGTTAAACCTCACCAACGAGAACTAAAGTTACACATTTAAACGGCCCATATTAGGCTACTTTCTATGTTCTAATGTTGTTTCCTCATCACAAACAGACCTGGAGTTGTGTTTTGTTTCATTCACACATGTTTAACACAAAAAAACTGTATATTTAGCCTGAGATAACTCTGTTCTATCATGTGGTAGTACAGAAAGAGCTCCACTGTGTTTTTAACTCCATACACCTTCACTAGAAACATTTGGATCATTATTTCAGCTCTGGAGTTGCTAATCTCTACTCAACCAGTGGCGACATTCACAAAAAACCCCAAAAGAAAAACTGTTGCTGTGTCTTTAGGCAAGAAACTTCACCCCCATTGCATAATACATCACTCATTTTACCACATCTTTGGCATTTTTTGTCCTAACAACATGAAAATTTGGACTGCACACACCCGGACCATTAAGATGACGCGATCGGAATTTGAGATGGGTCGGATAAGCGGTTCGAGAGTTATGCATGGAACAGACAAACAAACAAACACAGACACAGACGTTCCTTGCATATAGATGGATAGATGAAAGTGGTGAGTGCGTTGGAGGGGCCAATGGTATGTCCCAGGGCAGATGTGGCTACAATAGTAGGGGTGAATGAATAATGCTCGGGAAAGCACCTTTGAGTGTCCAGAAAAGCGATATATAAAACTGATCCATTACTATTATTATTATTATTTAAGCTAAAAAGAAGCTGTTAACTTGAAAACTACCACTTCATGACATCACAAGTAGGGCTGGTATCATTCAGAAGTTGCCGATACGATACCCCGATACATAGGCCACAATATGATACTTATCTCGATACAGAGCACTTCTGATTCGATACGACATTTCAAATCAATTCAATACAGTACAATAAAAAATAAAGGCTAAATTGTGGCTGTGATACTAAAAAAGTCTTTGTTAAACTAGGGGTGTGCAAAAATATTGAAATATCGATATACTGTATCGTTTAATGTGATGATGCAATATCGATATCATGGGCTGCTGTATCGATATATCACCAAGAGTATTTTTTGGTATATTTAACTAAATTATTTTGTCACAGCTACAGTTTTGTTGCTTGTTTAGAGAAAGGAAACTCATTTATGCAGCACATTTGACATTTTCACTGTTTTGAAGATTTAAATGTTTGTGTTTCATATGAACTTTGAACAAGAAGTGATTTAACAAAGACTTTTAGTATCACAGTCATGATTTAGGCTTTTTTATTGAACCGTATCGAATCGATTTGAAATATATTGTCTCGAATCAAAAGCTCACTGTATCGAGATATGTATCGTATCGTGGTCTATGTATCGAGGTATGTATCGTATCGGCAACTTCTTAATGATACCCAGCCCTATGCTAAACCACTTCTTGTGCAAAGTAAATATGAAACACATTTTAATTTTAATCATCAAAACAATGAAAATGTCAAATGTGTCACAAAAACAAGTTTCTTTCCTCTAAACAAGCAGCAAAACTGTAGCGCTGTAACAAAATAATTTAGTAAAATATACCAAAAAAACACTCACACGCAGCCCACATTATCAATATTGTATCATCACATTAAACGATACAGTATATCAATATTTTGATATTTTTGCACACCTTTAATCATAAAGGTGGAACAGTGTGTTTTGAGCTGTAGAAATTTAGACAAACGACTAAAAAGAGTTACTCAAACATGTGTGAATGAAATAAAACACAAGTCCAGGTCTGTTTTTGAGGAGGTAACAACATTAGAAGTGACTTAAAGCTCACAAGAGTCCATTCTGTGTAATAGAGGAGCTTTAAACACATTAAATACCAAAATTACGTCAATGACCATTCTTCCTTGGAGCGCTGTTAGCTTTCTATTGACACTCTCACTGGGTCATTAGCACAGCTGTACCGAGTGTCAGGTTACGACTGTTTTTGTCAGATTCTAGGTCGGCTGAAACAAGTGTTGGAAATAGCCAAGAGCAGAGACTGCGAAAACAACACCGGAATAAACAGATAATATGGATTTCCTGTTTGGGCGTATGTAAAAGTCCATCCATCATGAGAAGAAAGGAGGCTCCAAAATAGAACTTTAACATCATAGAAATCAATTTAAGGCCTAAGACACAGGTGTCAAACACACGGCCCGGGGGCCAGATCCGGCCCTCCAAGACCTTTAATCTGACCCTTGGCTGATTTTCTACTAAAATATTTTAATTATATTTTCTATTAAAATATGGGTAATTTTCTGCGCCGCTTATCATAGCAGCGTCTCCAGCGTCTCTGTACGTGGCCCCTCCCAACAGAGAAGCACAAATGAAGACTTGTCTCTTTCCAAACGCTCTTAAAGGACGATCGTTTTGACTGTTGACCGTGACACCCTCATCAGAAAAATGTCCAACATGAGAAAAGTGGAGCCGAGTGCAGGATTTTCCAAGAAAAATGTACTTATTCCAATTTGCATGTAACTTTATGTTAACATTGTGTTGAAATTCCATTTTTCTTAAAGTTTCAGGTTGTTCTTAATAATATAATATTTTGTAAAAGAAAGAGTTCATCAATTAAAAAAGATTTCTGTAATAGATTTGTGTTTCTCTGCACAAATATTAGAATTTATTGTTATTTTTGGGGTTTATATGACATGAGTTTTCTGATCCGGCCCCTTTGGGATCAAAGTAGGTTCGATATGGCCCCTGGACCAAAATGAGTTTGACACCCCTGACCTAAGAAGTGACGCAAAAACACTAGACAGATGTGCAAATGTTCTTAAATGACTCATATTACGCTATTTTCTGATCTGTTCTAATGTCGTTTCCTTATCACAAACAGACCTGGAGTTGTGTTTTGTTGCATTTCATTCCCACATGTTTAACGCTCACCTTCACTAGAAACATTTGGATCATTTCAGCCCTGGAATTGCCATCTTTATTGAATTAAAAAGCTAAAAAGGAGCTGTTAACTTCATGACATCACAAGAAGATTAGAGGATTTTGAGCTTTGGAGATGTAGATAGACTAAATAAAGGGTTACTCAAACATATGCGAGTGAAACAAAACACAACTCCGGGTCTGTTTTTGAGGAGGTAACAGCTTTCTAACATGACTAAAAGATCACGGGAGTCAATTCGGCGTAATATAGGACATTCAATATGTAAGTGATACAAAGGGAGTGGAGTTGAGCAATTACGAGTCAAAGTAGAGCTTCAAGATTATCAGGTTCTGATTCGATTTTTATTTAATGCAATTAGCAAATCACAAAGGCTGAAAATTCTGAAGTAGTAGAGTTTCCCGTGAGTCTAAATCTGTATAAAACTGCAAACCAAATCTGTATAAAAATGTTCAGAAATACATGTGGTACTTGAGACTGTTCTGCAAGTTTATATTTCAATCTTTCATTATTTCAGTTCTCCTGGACATGCTTAAAGGTGCATTATGTAACTTTTCTGGTTGGGGTCCGTCACCTGCTCGTTTCTATGGATACATCATTGCTCTGCCTGGAATGTTCCACAGTATGACATTACACAGCTCTACCATACAGTTATTCAATTACAGGTGGTTTTATAGCTCAAAAATACCAGAAAAATTCAAAACACATAAACATTTGAGAGGCCAAAATTGTGAAATGATCCACACTATTTATTTATTACTCATTCACACGGACCCAATCTCGTGTCTCAACTTGTCGTCCCACCCATAAAAATTTCCCAAAAACAAAATATCTGGACATTGTTTTAATGTAACAACTACTTTTTTTCTAATGCAAGCAAAAAGCATTAAAAAAGTGCACTATGTAACTTTTTGTTTGAGGTCTTTCACCTTCTTATTTCTATGGATATGTCATTGTTCTGCACGGAATGTTCCACAGTATGACATTAAACAGCTCTACCTTACATGTATTCAGTTACAGGTGGTTTTATTTCTCAAAAATACCTCAAAACAGGTGTTCGGACTGGAACTTGGTCTGGTTTGGTCTCCATGAAGATAGAAAGGTTTAATGTCATACTGTGAAACATTCCAGATATTCTGGTGGAGGGTCCGTCAAATGCTTGTCTCCATGGAGATGCTATTGCTTTGTCTGGAATATTTCGCAGTATGACATTAAACCTTTATCTTCATGGAGACCAAACCAGACCAAGTTACAAGTCAGATCTCTGGAGAGGCGACCCCTCTCACAAACAGAACGTATTTTTGAGAAATAAAACCATCTGTAATTGAATAACCGTAAAGTAGAGCTGTTTTAATGTCATACTGTGGAACATTCCAGGCAGAGCAATGATGTATCCATAGAAACAAGCAGACTGGCACAGACTGGCAGCCTCGCTTCCATCAGTATGTCCCAGGGCAGATGTGGCTACAATAGTAGGAGTGAATGAACAATACTCTGTAAAACGTTTTTGAGTTATTATTAAAGCTAAAAAGGAACTGTTCACTTGAAAAATGACTGATTCATGACATCACAAGGTGGAACAGAGCATTTTGAGCTGACGTGACTTCCATCTAAAAAGTTACACAGTGCACCTTTAGGTTATAACATGCCCTTGGCTCAATAAAAATGTTATGACAAAAAAATTTCTAGATAAATTATATGATGATTTTATATTTTTGTAAATTTTCTACTGCTTATTTTCTATGTACTTGTTTTTGTTTTTTAACTAGTCTTTTACTTTTTATATAATCTTTTTTTATATATAGACACAGTATGTTTTGATTATTGACTCTAATATTTAACAAAACAAACAAAAAATAGTAATAAATACAAATAAAATTAAATCCTCTCACACCCTACCCCTCTCTCTACACTAAATAACTGTTGAGTGTGTGATCTTAATTTCATATTTTTCTGAACGTGCCCAAACAGCCCTGACATAAACTGTGTTGTATTCAAAAATCTCACCACTCTCTCCTGTTACATCAGCCAAAGCTCTGCTCGGTGTGGACAGTGGTTGTCAGGGGCGACCAACTGTAACAGCCAAAACTCCAGATGCCATTGTTTTCAAACTGAAGCCTTGCCATGTAATCTGCACTCAAACAAAACAACTCATATCCTCAAACTACCCCATTCACAATTTGATATTTCCTCATGATTCAGGATCATTCCCCAGACGTGCAATAGAATTCACCTGAAATCAGATTAAGATCGTCATCGCTTCTGATGGTCATTGGAGTCTTGGGTCTTTTTAATGGAGAGATTTACAGTCAGTCCTCATTAAAGTGTGTGGCAGGTCAGACTTTGGAGGAAGAAATTTGTTTTACAGCAATTATCAGAAAGTCAGTATCCTTTATGTTAAGGAAATGCATTAAAATAAACTGAATACTTTAATACTTTAATTTAACTGAATTAAATTGTATGAAGTGAGGAGTAACTGTAATGCAAAATGTAAAGGATTTCAGTGGTTTTCTGTTTAGGGGAAAAAAAAAAAAAAAAAACTACTGAAATCCTGAAAATGTGTACTCTGTACAAATGTATATTCTAAAATGTACTGTATTAATTTGTTTTTTTTTTTTTTTAAAGTTACTAACTTATTATTTATTGCTTTTTTTTTTTTTTTTTTGGAGTTTGTGTGTGTGGGGGGAAAAATAAATAAATAGAACATGTATATTATGATGTATGTGGACAAAAAAGCACTGAATAAATTACAAATTATAAAAAAAATTAAAATAAACTGTACTGTTTTAATGCTAGACAAAAAAATCTAATAAAAAAACAAAACATGGTTGATCAATGTTAGGGACACACCGATACAATACACAACCCTGGTATCGGATATCGGTGCAGATGCTGAAAAAAAATTCTGGATTGGATATCTGCTTCCGAATACTGATATGCCAATAAAATAAGACTATTTTCTGGTCATAGTTGGCCCAGAATGTTTGAACCTTTAATAGGGATGTAACAACCAAAATATTTTGATACTGTATCATCAAAAGTCTCACAATAATATCGAAATCACAAGTTCCTTTGCTTAAATGCATTGTTTTATAGTAGCAACAGCTTATAAACTTGAGATTTGGAAAAAGTTACATCCCTAGAGGTGTTTAACTATCCTGGTCGATGCTTTTCTCTTTTTTGTCTGTTTAAACCTTTCTATCTTCATGGAGACCAAACCAGACCAAGTCATAGGTCAGATCTGTGGAGAGGCGACCCTGCTCACAGTCAGAATGTCTGTTTTTCTAGTTATTTTTGAGATATACAACCACCTGTAATTTAATAAATGTAAGGTAGAGCAGTTTAATGTCATACTGTGGAACATTCCAGGCAGAGCAATGACATATCCATAGAAACAAGCAGGTGACGGACCCCCAACCAAAAAGTTACATAGTGCATCTTTAATGTCGTAGCATTAGAATTTGTATCGGAACTGAAAAAGCTTGATCGGTGCATCTCTAATTAATATCCAGAAGAAAAAAAAACATGCTGAAATGGTCATGTGAATCCCAATCCCGTCATAATCCCATTTAAAATATGAAAATTTTTGAATAATTTTACCAAACCATCCGTCAGTCAGTCCCATGCAGCTTATACATATACAGGGACCGCAAAAGGCAAGCACACATTTTTACACTGCATCCCACACACCGTACACTGACATGTCCTTCTCTTCTCCTCTGCTGCTCCTTTTCTGTTCCTCCTCTCCTCCTCTGCTCTGCTCCTCTTCTCCTCCTCTCCTGTCATAACAGAGCCACTCCTGACTCCAGCAGATCACAACACGGCCACAAAGCGACAGCACATGCTAATTAACCCTGACAACTTCACTTGTGTTTACAATGTCACCAGTGAGAAGAACGAGAGGCAATAATGTCCAAGCAAAGCCATAAGTGACTCTTTATTTATCCCACTGGGGAAATTTATATTTGAGCCGTCCACCAGGGCAGAACAGCGTGTGCTAGAGGATTGTTGCAGTATCAGTTTATGCAATAGCTCTTATCACTGTGAATATGATGGAATAAGGCTAGAATCTTACTGGGTATGGAATTAAACCCAAACTGTGCCGATAAGTACTTTTTAAAATTTTTATTTCAGCGTTTATTGTGCCGATAAACTGGCTTCCTTACCATCGACTGGTTATATAAATGGACACAGCTAATCCACTAGTTTCCAACTGACTTAACGTTGAAAAATTGTGGACCCTTTTTCTATTCCGTACAAGTTCCTGATGATTTTATTTCACAATTTTGTCCGTAAGCATCATAAGCTTCATTTAAATGAACTTGAACACTACTGGTGACGCTCCCTTAGTCCACTTCTTTATACAGTCTATGGTCCTGAACCCGACTCTTACTTGGCCTGGAGAGGGACCTCAACCTGCTTGTTTCCATGGAAATGTTGTCCCCTTGGCTGTTATCTTCTAGGTTAGGAATGGGAATACACTAGAAGGTTTGCAAGAACCACGGAAGGCGTATACTGCGCACCGGCCAATCAGTGAAGAGCTGTGAAGCCATGACGTCAAACTCAAGCGTCTGTCTGGGTCCCTTTTGTGGAACAGCACAACAGTAAACAAAGCGGCGAGATGGATGTAGACGAAAACAGACATTCTGTGTTGGCAACAATTCCAGAGATCAAGGATTTAAAGTCAGAACAAAGAGAATGTTTGGTGAATTTTATCAAGTGGAAAGACATTATTGCCCTTCTTCCTACGGGATTTGGTGCATTACATACGTCACAACCAAATAACAGTGTTAAATAAAAAAAGCACCTGCCCACCGTTGGGCGAACGAATCAGACGGTTTCCACAGAATAAAACCGGCTGATGAATCAGACTAGTAATTTTCAACAGTATGGCAAAAAAAAAAACTGTATAGAGAATGTTCAAAGTATGGCTTTTGATTTCCATTTATTCATAAAAGTGACATACTAACTCAAGAAAGACAGATGTTACCTTTGTTTTTATCTAAAATAAAAAATAAAGTGTGTTGAAACTTGAATTACTAAAAAGGTCCTTTTATTTTAGTCCTGTTCCATATTGTATTGTCAAGGTTTAAGGAAGTTTTGACTAAAAATTAAATACGTTTTTGTGCAACTTATAGGTTACTGAACTACAATTTAAACCGTTCTACCTTCATAGAGTCCAAACCAGACTAAGTTACAGGTCAGATCTGTGGAGAGGCGACCCCGCTCACAGTCAGAATCATTGTTTTTGTAGGTATTTTTGAGCTATAAAACCACCTAACCAAAATGTTACAGTGCATCTTTAAGCAAAGTACAAATACCTGAAAACTTTACTCAACTTTACTACTTTTAATTTGTTCCCTTCTGTCAGTGACTGAATGTGACCTCAGTTCAGTCCAAATTGTTTATCAAAAATTGGCTAAAATATCCTCATTGCTGTATTCCACGTTATAACTGGTCATTTTCAGAGTCTATTTTCCAGTTCCAACCTTGTGTTTTTCTTTGAGCAGGGTCCAGTTTCTCAAGGTTGTATGAGAGCGTGTTATGTAACGGTCAGACCACGGCCCGTCCCTCTCTCCCACGCCGAGCGGAGGGGCCCCTGGAGCTGCGGAGCTTTAATATTAGCCTGGTATAAGAAATCATCAGGGCTTTATGGGTGTTTGTGTTCGTATGAGACAGTGCGGCGCGGATCAGGCAGGCGCTGACAGGACACCAGCAGCACGGATCAGGCAGGCAAACAAACACAGGGTTAGCTAGCGGTGATTAGCTTGGAGTCGCCTAGAATGCAGAAATAGTCATTATCTGGGACACGTTGGCTATATTTAAAATCAAAGCATTAATTTTCTGCGAGCAAACAAACTTCTTCGCTTTAATTATTTAGGTTTTTTGAGAGAAATAGCCTACGCAAGCTAAAAACAAATGCCATAGATTAGCTAGTAGTATTTATTTCATCATTACAAAAACATAGCAACTTGCCAAAACCAAACATAACTTTTCAACATTTTTGTATTATGTAGACTTCAGGGTTCCCACTCTTTTTCACTGACAAAATATCAAAACTTTACCATGACTTTTTCAAGACCTAAAGTGAATTTTCCATGACTTTACAGCACCTACATGTGTACAAGGCTTAATATGAAATGCTAACCCTTTCCACTCACTTTATGGTTTGGGATAATAGTTTTTTTTTATTGTCGTCTCTTTTAAACAAGATGCACATACGTTCGGAAATAAATTATAATAGCCTAATGAGAACTTAACAGAACACTGGAGTTGTGTGAAAGTGAAACTAAAATTCCATAACTTTTCCGGGACTTCCATGACCGTGGGAATCCTGAGACTTTATCAGTATGTGGTCGTATTATTAGCCAATTTAGGCAACCAAACGTACATGGAATTGGGTGACCAGATTTTCAAAATAATAAACAGATATCCATAGTTTGGGGTGGTTGCTCATAAAAAAAAAAAAATTAAAAAAAAGTGAAACATATGCGTAATTAAGGAAAATTGTTGTGTGAGTCATTACAGTCACATTTTCTTTGTGTTTTGGTCATTTTTAAGCAGCTTTTCTATATTTTACCTAAACAAATGACAATGTATGCCTCTCTTTACTGTTATCAGTGGATTAGATTGCTTAAAAATAGGGACATCAGGGACATTTCTTAATAAAACTGGGACTAATCAGTGGTTTTAGATAAATCTGCTGGGACAGGGGACACAGGGGACTGTCCTGGGTAAATAGGGACATTTGGTCTCCCTAATATGGACGAACAAGAGTCTCTTTTAGCCATCCATGGGTTTCAGAAAGATGAAAAGATTAGGGCTGTTGCTGTAGCAATTAAAACATTTTTCACTAAATATGGTATCTCTTGAATGGTGGAAAGCTCAAAAAAACTATCACAGGAATCTGAAACCAATGAAATGTTCTTTGTAAATATTACCAAAACCACAGAAAAGAAAAAAGTAGGAAGAAGTATTCCAAGAACGCCAATTTACAATTAAAAACACAAATAAAACTGACTTTGTATGGCCCCTCCCACTTTGCCACAACCCCGCCCACTTTGCCAAGGGCGCTATGGCAACTTCCACAAGGTAAACGGTAGGGCTGGGTACCATTAACAATTTGCCGATACGATACATACTTCGATACATAGGCCACGATGCGATACATATTTCGATACAGTGAACTTACAATTCGATACGATATATTTCAAACTGATTCGATGCCGTTCAATAAAAATAAAGGCTAAATCATGTCTGTGATACTAAAAGTCATTGTTAAACCATTTCTTGTGCAAACTGAATATGAAACAAAAACATTTTAATCCTCAAAACTGTGAAAATGTCAAATGTGTCACATGCACTGCAAAAAATTTAATCCAGCCAAGTTAAGATGACTTGAATTAAGAAAGTTTTATCATGATTTGAGTAAATTCCACTTGACAAGTTAAATTATCTGTCAGCGGAATACGATTTTTTGTTCTTAAAATATGAAAATACAACTTGCTACACTTAAAAAAAGAAAAACAACAACCCTTAAAATAAGAAATGAAATGAATGTCGCTTAAATTTAGAAAAACACTTATTCCATTGGTAGAGTCGACTAAGATAAAGTCAAATGTTCTTACTTTTCATTTGAACTAACCTTTTTGCGTTGTGAATGAGTTTCCTTCCACTAAACAAACAACAAAACTGTAGCGCTGTAACAAAATAATTTAGTAAAATACACCAAAAATACTCGATATAGCAATATATCGATACAGCAGTCCACGATATCGATACTGTATCATTACATTAAACGATATGATATATCGATATTTCAATATTTTTGCACACCCTTAGTAAATGGCTGATTAAAAGACCATAGAGTTGGCTACAGTTTTAGGCATTGTTATCACCACTAGCACCCAATTTTACACAAAATTCCATCGCAATTTACACAATTTTATTCTATAACCAAAACCAAGCCATTTTATTTGACGAACCTCAAATAAAACCTACACCCAGAATTGTTAAATATTTAGGAAACTCCATCTTAAGTGTGATCCAAATGCCAACACCTCTGCGCCAAAAGCCTTTATAGCCGTAGCGCTCGACATCCATCCAGCTCAAAACCACATTTCCCATAAAACACTGCACTTCCTGTCCCCGCCCTTAAATGAAACCACTTACTAAAATAGCCCATGACGTCCACTCTGTTCGTATGTTGGCCTATTCATTATATCCATACAGTGAGTTTTGGCATATTCCCATATTACAAGATGGAAAATTCTAGATCTTACTGCAGCCCGCCATCGTGTAATGTGTGTTTAAAGGTGCATTGTGTAACTTTTCTGATCTAGGTTTGGTTTCTGTGGATATTTCATTGCATTAAAAGTTACACAATGCACTTTTAATCACCGGAAAATTCTAGATCCTTGCGTAGCTCGTCATCATGTCATGTCGTGTGTTTGAGTAGCTCTGGGAATTGCACATGTTCGAGACTGTACATAAACACGCAGGAGAAGCCCCGCCCCTTCCTGTCGCTGTGGAAAAGTGAGGGTGAGTGTTTCCTGTGGCCCCGTAAGCAACAATAGTTCTTTATTGTGTGTGCTTGACATGTTTAGGTTGGCTCCAGCTCCAATGCACATCTGAGCGTTAGGAAAAGGGAAGGGAGAGTCCACTTAAAAATCACTTTAAAACTTTCTTTGTTTGATAAGAGGGCTTCAAAACCACAAAATATTCCACTGGGGCCATAATTTGCAGTACATTTATGAATAAACAAACAATGTAAACAGATATTTTCCATAGTTTCCAAGACTGTTTGAAAAAAATAAATACATTAGCGTTATTGTGTTGTGATAGTGCTCTGAAGGGGGAGTGATTTAGCTGTAATGTGGTGATCTCAATATGTTATATGGGAAATTGGGAAATCAGATGGAAAGTCACCCTGGCTGAAAGGTCCCTAAGCTGGAAAGTCTCCCCGAATCGTACACTATAAAACTAAGTTAGTTGATTGACAGACATACATTTAAAAACAACACTTTCTTTTCTTTATATATATTGTATTAATTACACACACAAGTTGCAATGTGGTCTCAAAGACAGTCTGTAGCTTTCTATGGTTCTTGTGTTGCACTGTTTACAAATTATGTTCATAGCAGCAGCTAAAGAAATAATTCATATTTCTCCCCAAATCAACATTTACAGATGCTACAGGACATGGGGAACAAGAAAAAAATATTTAAAATACGATTTGATAGTAAACTTCTGTGAGCAAATGAGGATTATATTGATATTACATATTGAAAAAACTGTGTGCCGCTTCAGGAAGATCGGTAAAATGACATAAACAAGACCTGACATTTGGCCTCGCTACAATCAGACTTCATTTTGTTATGATATAGAATGCTGATTTTCTAACTCAATGCATCGGGTCACTTTGGTCAGCGTGACCCGGTTCCCCTCTCATGGGTACAGCAGGTACTTGAAAGAAGGGAGTGCTCGGAGGGAGGGGGGGTGTTCCCACAGAGAGAATGGGACACTCAAGTCGGTATTTGTTTTTTGTTATCAGTTAATATCAGACAGACGTTACAAAAAAAACAACAACTGTTTAAAAAGTAGCAAATCTGCATCTCATATTTGGTTTGAATATTTAGTCCTAGCTAGTCAGGTTATCTTGCTGTTTTTATTGTAGTTTTCACATGTTTTCTGTATATGTAACTGTTTCTTCTGTTTTGTTGACTTGAATGTGAAGCACTTTGGTCAGATGAAGTTGTTTTAAATGTGGTGCATAAATAAACTTGAATTGAATAAAAAATAATGAACTTTGGTTTTGTTTCTATGGATATGTCATTGCTCTGCCTGGAATGTTCCACAGTATGACATTAAACAGTTCTACCTTACATTTATTAAATTACAGGCGGTTTTATCGTAGCCTGATTCATCAGTCGATTTCACTTCTTGGAAACCGTCTGACCTCACAGCATTAGGATTTGTTCACTCGACAGTAGGCGGTTACTTTTTTAAAATTTAACCAATCGCTGCTATTTAGTCAAAAAGTGCGTAATGCGCCAGGACACTCAGTGGTATCCAAGTAATTGCTTGCTTCACAGCTCTTCGCTGATTGGCCAGTGCGCGGTCTATAACTTCTGGGGTTCTTGCAAACTGTCTAGTGTATTCCGATTCCTGACCTAGTCGCTGGAGAGAAATGAAATTGAGTGCCAGCCTGGCTAGTTTTATAGCACAAAAATACCTAGAAAAACAGGCATTCTGACTGTGGGCGGGTTGCATTTCCACAGATATGACCTGTAACTTGGTCTGAGTCGGTCTTCCATGAAGATAGAAAGGCTTAATAGCACAGTGTGAAACATTCCAGACAAAGCAATAACAGCTCCACGGGGACAAGTATTTGACAGACCCTCCACCATAAAAGTTATATGGTGCACCTTTCACCTTGTTTCAGTGTTTGAATAAGCTCGGTGGAGCAGGCCTACAGACATGACTTCAACACAAATTACTAGTCAAATCTGTGGAGCCCGGAGCACTTAACATCTGCTCCCATCTCTCTCCGAGCGATAGAGCCCAATAAAAAATGCATTGCCCTGTATTGATCGGGTGTTATTAATGCCGTTTCGCTCAAGGATCACATTTCAGCTGATGCTTTGAACAAATGCAGTTCTTTGATTTGGACTCCATGTTGTAAAGAGCCATTGGCCATTTTGGGGTCTGCAAATGTGATGAAGAACTGGTCTTGTCTTTGAGGACGGCTTTACTGTCCACTCTGTTCAAATGTTGGCGTATTCGTCATATGCATTACTCCCATATTCCCATATTAAAAGATGGAAAATTCTAGGTCTTACTGGAGCTCTCCATCATGTCACGCGTGTTTAAAAGGTGCGACTTTTCCAGCGAAGGGTCCGTCGCCTGTTTGTTTCTATGGATATGTCATTTCTCTTCCTGGAATGTTCCACAGTATGACATTAAACAGCTCTACTTTACATTTATTCAATTACAGGTGGTTTTATAGCTCAAACATACATAAAAAAAAGACTAAATAAACACCCAAGCCCCGCCCCTTCCTGTCAGTGTGGAAAAGTGAGGGTGAGAGTTTCCTGTGGCCACAAAAATATCCAATTGCGATTTTTATTTAGTTAATAGTAGAGATGTAACAATAACCGAAATATCGTGATATCGTATCGTCAAAGTTCTCACAATAATATCGTGAACCATCACAATGTATCAAATTACAAGTCTCTTTGCTTAAATTAAGAGTTATGGTGCAGCAAAAGCTAAAAACGGGAAGGGAACTACATAGACCATGATCCTTTGCTCCATTTCAGTGCAGACTACAAGAAGAAATAACAGTTCTAACACTTTTAAGTCTTAGTTCTTTGAGGTAAGTGTTTTCAAGGCATTAAGAGGAAAAAGAAGCATATTCAGTTTTGTTAACCTCCACAAAATATCGTAATAAATATCGTACCATGAGATGTATTTCGTGAAAATATCGTACCGAGAGATTTGGATATTGTTAGATCCGTAATAGTGAGCCTCCCCACCATATCGTGAGCTTTTTAGGATTCTGTTCGAGTTCACTTTTTAAAACACAGACAATGCCAGAAGCGCCTTTCAGACCATGTTTGTAGAGATCTAAACTACAGGGTTAGCAGTTTTTATGCAGAATAAGACAAGAGATTTTGTCATTTGTACTTAAAAACACTACAGCCTTTGTTATTTACTAATTGTGCCCATTCAAATTAAGAAAAGGAGATACCAGAGTGCCCTTTTTGAACATTTTGAATGACTCAGAATGGAAACAGGAAAACATTACATGCTGTATTTTTACTCAAACATGTAACTATTTCTTTTATGTTTATTATAATAAAGTTACTTAAAATAAATTGGAGGGCATCGCTAAGGAAATATTAGTATTAGAAAATATCAGTTATCAGCCACAGCGGCACATCAAATATCGGATATTGGCATCGGCAAATAAATAAATAAATAAATAAATGAGTCACTATATCAGCCCATCCCTAATTCATAATGTGGTTTCGATGAATAATGTTGCAGTCCTGTATTCTGCCGTATGTTTCCGGGTGAATGATCTTGTAGTGGGGCTGGAAAATAACAGGAAATATCGAACTGCAATACATTTTTAACAAGTATTCAGATTATTGCTTCATTTTCATCAGTGCCCAGACGTGTAAACGCATGACAGACTCAGAAATGAACTGCAAAACACAATTATCACATGCTGTTCAGAACGTGTTTGTGAGGGTCTAAACTAGAGCGGGGATGCAACAATACAATACTGGTATCGAATATTGAACATTTTGAAGGATTAGATATCAGTTCAGTCAAGATTAGTTCAATTGATATCCCATTTTGTAAGTAAGTAAGTCTTTATTTATATAGCACTTTCACAGACATTTCTGTCCCCAAAGACGCTTTACACTTTATTCAGCATTATTCATTCACTCTATACCTGGTGATGGTAAACTACTATTGTAGCCACAGCTGCCCTGGGGCACACTGACAGAAGCGCAGCTGCCATGCCACTCGGCGCCATCGGTCCCTCCGACCATCACCATCACTCACACACACACCACTTTTATACTTGGCAAATTGGGCAAAGTGTCTTGACTAAGGACAAAATGACTGATTTGATTGTATTAAACTGACCATGACTATCAACTGTTTATGGAGACCTATGCAGTATGTTTTGGGTTGATGGGGGAAACCGGAGCACCCAGAGGAAACCCATCCAGACACGGGGAGAAACATGCAAACTCCACACAGAAAGGCCCAGGCGACGCGGGGATCGAACCCAGAACCTTCTTGCTGTGAGGCATGAGTGCTAGCCACGGTTTTGTGTATAAGATGCTGTAAAAAGACGATTTACTGGACAATGTTGACCCAAAACACCTTGTCATATTTTGTTGTTGTTCTGTAGTTAGATTAAAGGTGCACTGTGTAACTTTACTAGTAGAGGGCCCAGCTACTTGTCTCCATGCAGATGTTATTGCTTTAGCTCCAATCTCAATCTCCATAGAAACAAGCAGGAGACACCACCAGGGTAATTTACAGGTGAGATCTGTGAAGAGGCGACCCCACTCACAATCAGAATGCACGTTTTTAATTGAATAAATGCATCTTTTATATAGTTTAATACCATATTGTGGAACATTACAGGCAAAGCAAAGGCATCACCATGGTAGCAGACCTCTAACCTGAAAAGTTACGCAGGGCAAGTGATAAATAATACGCTGTTTGTTATGACCTATTTTCAATCTGCCCTGGTATCGGTTGATATCGGGTAATGGCAGATACTTAAAAGCCAAAACATCTACACTGGAACGGTATCGGAACAGAAAACCCTGAATCGATGCGTCAGATTTCTGTTTGCAATTGATTCATATTTGTGACTGAAATGAAATGCACTGATTTGGAATGTTTTAAAGTAACTGTCAGTGGTAATTTAGTGTCTGGAAAAGATGGCAGAAAATATAAGATGATGATCTCTCTGCTCCTTTTCATTCATTTCTTGTATGTTTAACATTATGACCAGATGTGGGGACTTACAGGTCGTCACTATTTTTAGGACTTGAGACTTGACTTGATAAAATGGACTAAGACTTGGATCCTGACTTGGACTTGAAGGTGAATGACTTGGGACTTGACTCGGACTTGAGAAGACATGAGAAGCACTTTTAAATCTATTCTGACCATAATGATTCACTCTAAGATGTTGTCAAGACATTTAAAAAAGGAAAAAATAGCATTTCTACAACTCTTACAAAGTCTAGAAATACTCATATAAATATACTGTGATTTTTTGAAAGTATAATTTAGTTTAAAATTCATATAAATGGCAAAAATCTAATCTATATATGGTACTTTGGTTTAATGACTTGAATCTCAAAGCAGGTGACTTGGACTTGACTTGGATTTATGGGCCAGTGACTTGAGACTCGACTTGGACTTGCCTCTATTTGACTTGAGACTTGACTTGGACTTGCCTCTATTTGACTTGAGACTCGACTTGGACTTGCCTCTATTTGACTTGCCTCTATTTGACTTGAGACTCGACTTGGACTTGCCTCTATTTGACTTGAGACTCGACTTGACTTGCTCTATTTGACTTGAGACCGACTTGGACTTGCCTCTATTTGACTTGAGACTCGACTTGGACTTGCCTCTATTTGACTTGAGACTCGACTTGGACTTGCCTCTATTTGACTTGGGACTTGACACAGATTTGAGGTCAAAGACTTGAGACTTAATTGAGACTTGCAAAACAAGGACTTGGTCCCGTCTCTGGTTATGACACTATTCATGTCATTTTGTACTTGTAAATAATAAAATAATAAAATAAATCTCTAAACTAGAGGGAGTTTAGACAATAAGACCAATAGACACAGGGAAGAGGACTTGTATTAACCAAATAACTGCAGACTGTTCAATTCACTAATCAACCATTCAAGTGTACTTCATCATTCAGACGTGTGGTTTTGTTGATTAAGAACCCAAACATCATTTTTACCAAATTTGAAGAACAATTTGTGCACTTCAATCAGAGAAATCATGATCAAACTGGGTGATTTTTCCAGTTCAGTAACACCGTCTTCTCAATATTCCAAATCTCCTGAATAGAGCTCCAGATCTGTGTTCTCAGCCAAACTGGGTCACAGAAAATTACAAATACTACAGTAACATCATTTCCTCTGCAAATAAACAATATATTCTGTTATTGTGTTACCCAAAATGCCAACCCTGTAATTTAGACCTCTACAAACCTGTTCTTGTATTAGTTTTGCAGTTCAGATTTCAGTCTTCTCCCATTTATTTATTTATGAATTTAATTGGGACAGTGCATGTTAATGGACACGGCACAACACGAATGTAAACACACCGGATTATAGTCAAAGGCCCATTTCCATCTGCGGCCAAATGTGAATCATCCTGGGTAATCCTAAACCTACTATTAAAGGTCCACTGTGTAACCTTTCTGCTGGAGGGTTAGGGTTAGGCTCACCAGCAATTTGTCTCCATGGGCTTTGGTTATGTTCTGAAGTAGAGCATTCAACTCCACGGAGATACATGAGTAAAACAAGAAGTTTTCTAGCGATATTTGTGAGTTTACATCCTCGGTTTGTGCTGAAGCTGAAAGCGAAGCAGCAAAACGAACCAAAACAAACCAAAACAAACATGGTGACGCCGACGGACTTCAGCCTATTTTAGAGTCAGTACTACAGGACTATTTACCGTATTTTCCGGGCTATTAGAAGCGCTCTTAAACCGAAATGACTGCGCGCCCGCAATCCAGAGCACCCTATACACGAATCCGCTCGGGTGTCCCAGCACGACTTCAGTAAACTACAAAGCCGCACCACCCGCAGAACACACAAACACACACAGAGCGAAAAACACCCGCAGACACACTCATCACTCCACGACGACGAGGAACGGAACGGAGGAACAAACCGAAAAAGCGAGCGCAATGTGCCGCTTCTAGACACAACTGAACAACTGAGTCACTGCGAACACGCCGACAATCCGTTGGTCCCAGACAGCACCCTCCCTACACGCCACAACTGAACAAAGCCCAGAGTCACCGTGAAACGCCAAAACAAAGTCCCACTGACCCATCACACTGTTGTGTTTCCTTTAAAGTCCGGTGCGGTTTATTTGTGAAAAAAGTTTGAAACTAGACCATTTAATGACAGTGCGTCTTATAATACGGTAGTTTGTGAAAAACATGCAGAAGGTGAGAACTTTTTGTGCATTTGTGGACAGGGAAGATGTCTGCGCTTTTCTCTCAACTGGACTTAATTTTTGGATTTTCCGCGTCCAAAATCAGATTCAAATAGTCATTGTGATGTTCCACATTTTCTAAATCTCTTTCAGAGAGCCATCCCAGATTGATAAATGTGCAGAAGTTGATTCAGAGTGACACATGGTAATATGGCGTGAGTCAGGTTAGATGATAACAACCAAGTCACACAGTAAGAATGCATGTTTCAAAGTGCTTTATCAATATTTTAGCAGTAACTGAATAAATGCAAGATAGATACGTTTAATGCCACACTATAGAAGATTCCGGACACAGCAATAACATCACCAGGAGATAAGTAATTGGCGGACCATCCAACCAAAAAGTTACGTAGTGCACCTTTATTACAAAACAAACCAAATCTCCTCAGAAAAAACTGCCAATACACATTTTCCCCAAACCAATCCTGCACTTCGAACCAAAATACCAGTGCCCTCCAAACTGCATTGTCCTTGACCAAGACTTCCCAAAGCGTAACTCTACCCACCTGCCCCCCCTCCCTGCTCCTCAGACCCACTCATCCCCCATAACCCCCCCAAGAAAACAACTCCTCTGGACAGACGTTTCCTTTACGTTTCCTTCACCAGCAGTCATATAGAAATAGAACAGACCAGGCAACAAGTTGACACCTCTCCGTTACATTACAACTAGTCGCCAAATGTTCCCCAGTTGTTGCACCAGAGCAATAAATCCACGGGGAGGGGTGCAAAGATAACAGGAAGCATGAGCTCAGGATTAGATAACCAAAATACTCAAGCGCGCTACGGGAAAGAGAGGGACGTTTTTAGGGTTTAGGGCCCGTTTGGGAGAGAAAAACTATGGAGGAGAATAGAATAGGACACAGCCCACCGCGGCCCAGCCTGTATCCGATTACATAATTGCACTAGGATTTCAAACGAGCTCTGCGCAAAACCAAAAGTGCCCCAAAACAGCAGAATTTACGGTAACTGGACAAAACGCAATAAGGCTGACTCATACGACTACACACTGCAATATTAATCAAACAGAAATCAAAGTTAGCCTTTAAAGTGAAGAAATGTGCAATATATTCAACACTGCGCTGGGTTTTCAAATCGCAAAACTGTAAACATTTGGAAATTACGCACGGTTTGTTCGCAAAGTCCGGCTAGGGCACTGCAGACAGGCTAGCGGTGGATTTTTAAAGGAATATTGCAATGTTTTTGATGAGTGGGTGAGGTCAGCGCACACGACCACGCCTGCATGAGCATCCACCATCATCATCCTCCTCATCCCATCCCGAGAAAGGCGTTCCAAAGTCGGTTAAAAACAACAGAACAGCCGGGGGGACGCGAAACGGAGGATGGAACGGGGGGATTTTGCGCCAGTAAATCCAAAAACACGCAGCTATGACGCATGAAAAGACAACAAAATGTACCCATAGCGACACAAGTTCAACCACAGCGAGGAGGAGAAGGGGGCAAAAGGACAAATGTGAGGAAAAATACGTCAAAATGTATCGCCAAACGCTGGGAGATGTAAATAATGGATGATTTAGCGGGTTTGGATGGAGTTTGAACGCACCACGCCTCACGGGCAGAGCTGCATTGGGAAGTAGAGGGTCTCCATGGTTCTACATCCGACAACTAGACACACAGCCGAGCCAGCGCCGCCTTCGTGGAGGTGATGCGGACACAATGAGGCGCGGATCGGTGCAGGGGGAAAGCGTGCAAAAGCGCAGGGAAGCCGACGACGTTGCGCGGGGACGGGAGAGCGGGGTTTGCACTCACCTGGAGGCCGACCAAAGCGCGCTGGGGTCCCGCTACTGGAGGAGGGAATCGCGGACGGACTGCCGAGCGAAAACAAGGCAGCAGCAGCAGCAGCACTGAGGCTTCAAATCCACCAATCCTCCTCGGCGCCGTCCTCCCCCCGCCCTCGGCCCAGCTCCGCTCCAGCACTGCCCGGACTGCAGAGGGAGGAGCGCTGGGTTTACGCACCGGGGAGGGCACACGGGACGAGCGGGGACAAGTTTTGATTTTATATTATTATTATTTGCATATTTTTGTTGTATTTTAGTCAAATCCAAGACAAGTTTGTGGTCTGCATGTACACAAAAATAATGTGATTTTAAGTTTACGCTCAAAAGCTCTGCAAATTTTGACGTTTTGCAAATGAACTCAAAAGTAAACGTGGACTATGCAATATTTTTACTTGCTCAGAATGTCCCACAGTATTGCATTACTTATCATTGTTGTATTTAGTTAATTTTCATGCTGAAATCCTGTTACTTTGAACCTAAAAGCACTCTCTCTGATTATCTGCTTTGTCACTTCCAGCTCCTGCAGCCAATCATGAATCATCAGTGCTAGTGCAGCGTCTGCAGCTCGGTGAGGGAAGCCCAGACTGTATACTGAGAATGAGAAAAACATATATGTCTCGTCTCTTTGCAGATTGAGGCTTTGGGAACACAGGGTTAGTTGTGATTATACATTTTTTAAAACAGTAAGAACAAAGGTTATGTACAGTTCCTTTACATGACAGTTTTGCTTCACTCAGTTGAATAAAAGCCTGATGAAATGGTATAAGGAAGATCTACAGACAGTTAACAACATAATATGGAGCCGTTTTTACTAAACTTTTTTCTGGGGACCCATATTTAAAAAGTCACAACCATCAGTGCCAATAGACTTTACTCATAAATCACAAAATAAAGGTGGATTTGACATTATTGAACATCAGTGAGGATATTTTATTGTTGACTGAGTGATCGTGTCTCTATTACTCAAGTTTTAAACAATGAAAAGCAGTCATTGAAGCAGCAATAAAAGGATCCATAAGTCACCTATTTGGATATTAAATGTAGAACATTTCTTTTTCTTTTCAATACTCAACTGAACCAGCAATATTGGAACGAAATAGTCAATAAAATAATTACAAAAAGATTAGAAATGATACAAAACATGTCTTAACATTTCAATATTTCTAATGAGATAGGTGGACCTGTCTGTGTTTTTGTAGTGTGTTCCAGTCCAGGTGCAAGAGGAGAGCGCAACACACACATCAACAAGCATATATCAGGCAACCCACCTAAGTGTCACAACCCAGTCTTTGAGAAACAATGATATAGAGAGAGTCACATATACTGGGTGTTCCAAAAAAATGTGACATCATTTTGCAAGTCAGTCACTTTGGCAGTTCTTGTTGAAATAACCTCAAATTTTCACAGAATGTATAGAAACACATCAAGATTTTATTTTTATTGTTTTATTTTGTTCAGTTTTCAGGTTGAGCCGTTCACTCTAGAGCTAAAGGATCTGGTAGACCATCATCAACATCAGAAGACAAAGGTCAAGCAAGTTCGCAAAAAAACTCTTGTGAGACCCAAGACATTTCTAAGGAGAACAAGTTTAGAAACCCAGATTCCTCGAAAGATGCTTTAGCCTTGCATAATCAGCCTTCCTCTTTACATTTTTGGTACCAAGTCCAAATGTGTTTACCTACTGATGAAGTTTTTCCAAATGTTACACTGAAGGCACGCTGCATAGGCTGAATGTGTGAGGGTGTTCGAGCAGATTCTAAGACGCAAAATGACTACTGTTTGGAAGTGAACGGCTCAACCTGAAAACAGAATAAAAATAAAACATGAATTAACGTACAAAATCTTGATCTGTTTCTATATATTCTGTGAAAATTTCAGGTTATTTCAACAAGAACTGACAAAATTATTGGCTTGTGAAATGATGTCACATCTTTTGGGACAAACTGTATTATAAAGTTGCAACAATCAAAGGGAGTGAGGACTGCTGGGAAAAGTGAACAATAAACATCAGGCATCATACCTTTATGGTTCAGGTAGTTTTTAAAATGTATGTAAGTATGTATGTATGTATGTATGTATGTATGTATGTATGTATGTATGTATGTATGTATGTATGTATGTATGTATGTATGTATGTATGTATGTATGTATGTATGTATGTATGTATGTATGTATGTATGTATGTATGTATGTATGTATGTATGTATGTATGTATGTATGTATGTATGTATGTATGTGTATGTATGTATGTATGTATGTATGTATGTATGTATGTATGTATGTATGTATGTATGTATGTATGTATGTATGTATGTATGTATGTATGTATGTATGTATGTATGTATGTATGTATGTATGTATGTATGTATGTATGTATGTATGTATGTATGTATGTATGTATGTATGTATGTATGTATGTATGTATGTATGTATGTATGTATGTATGTATGTATGTATGTATGTATGTATGTATGTATGTATGTATGTATGTATGTATGTATGTATGTATGTATGTATGTATGTATGTATGTATGTATGTATGTATGTATGTATGTATGTATGTATGTATGTATGTATGTATGTATGTATGTATGTGTATGTATGTATGTATGTATGTATGTATGTATGTATGTATGTATGTATGTATGTATGTATGTATGTATGTATGTATGTATGTATGTATGTATATGTATGTATGTATGTATGTATGTATGTAAGTATGTATGTATGTATGTATGTATGTATGTATGTATGTATGTATGTAAGTATGTATGTATGTATATGTATGTATGTATGTATGTATGTATGTATGTATGTATGTATGTATGTATGTATGTATGTATGTATGTATGTATGTATGTATGTATGTATGTATGTATGTATGTATGTATGTATGTATGTATGTATGTATGTATGTATGTATGTATGTATGTATGTATGTATGTAGTATGTATGTATGTATGTATGTATGTATGTATGTATGTATGTATGTATGTATGTATGTATGTATGTATGTATGTATGTATGTATGTATGTATGTATGTATGTATGTATGTATGTATGTAAGTATGTATGTATGTATGTATGTATGTATGTATGTATGTATGTATGTATGTATGTATGTATGTATGTATGTATGTATGTATGTATGTATGTATGTATGTATGTATGTATGTATGTATGTATGTATGTATGTATGTATGTATGTATGTATGTATGTATGTATGTATGTATGTATGTATGTATGTATGTATGTATGTATGTATGTATGTATGTATGTATGTATGTATGTATGTATGTATGTATGTATGTATGTATGTATGTATGTATGTATGTATGTATGTATGTATGTATGTATGTATGTATGTATGTATGTATGTATGTATGTATGTATGTATGTATGTATGTATGTATGTATGTATGTATGTATGTATGTATGTATGTATGTATGTATGTATGTATGTATGTATGTATGTATGTATGTATGTATGTATGTATGTATGTATGTATGTATGTATGTATGTATGTATGTATGTATGTATGTATGTATGTATGTATGTATGTATGTATGTATGTATGTATGTATGTATGTATGTATGTATGTATGTATGTAATGTATGTATGTATGTATGTATGTATGTAAGTATGTATGTATGTATGTATGTATGTATGTATGTATGTATGTATGTATGTATGTATGTATGTATGTATGTATGTATGTATGTATGTATGTATGTATGTATGTATGTATGTATGTATGTATGTATGTATGTATGTATGTATGTATGTATGTATGTATGTATGTATGTATGTATGTATGTATGTATGTATGTATGTATGTATGTATGTATGTATGTATGTATGTATGTATGTATGTATGTATGTATATGTATGTATGTATGTATGTATGTATGTATGTATGTATGTATGTATGTATGTATGTATGTATGTATGTATGTATGTATGTATGTATGTATGTATGTATGTAAGTATGTATGTATGTATGTATGTATGTATGTATGTATGTATGTATGTATGTATGTATGTATGTAAGTGTATGTATGTAAGTATGTATGTATGTATGTATGTATGTATGTATGTATGTATGTATGTATGTATGTATGTATGTATGTATGTATGTAAGTATGTATGTATGTATGTATGTATGTATGTATGTATGTATGTATGTATGTATGTATGTATGTATATGTATGTATGTATGTAAGTATGTATGTATGTATGTATGTATGTATGTATGTATGTATGTATGTATGTATGTATGTATGTATGTATGTATGTATGTATGTATGTAATGTATGTATGTATGTATGTATGTATGTATGTATGTATGTATGTATGTATGTATGTATGTATGTATGTATGTATGTATGTATGTATGTATGTATGTATGTATGTATGTATGTATGTATGTATGTATGTATGTATGTATGTATGTATGTATGTATGTATGTATGTATGTATGTATGTATGTATGTATGTATGTATGTATGTATGTATGTATGTATGTATGTATGTATGTATGTATGTATGTATGTATGTATGTATGTATGTATGTATGTATGTATGTATGTATGTATGTATGTATGTATGTATGTATGTATGTATGTATGTATGTGTATGTATGTATGACATTATTTTATTCATTTATTTATTTTATATATATATATATATATATATATATATATATATATATATATATTATTATATTTTATTCATTTATTTATTTATTTTAACTGAGTGGGTTTTTAAAGGTAAATAAAATGCAATATTTTCCATTCATAATCTGATATTGTGACCAGTTTATATGTGTGTGTCCTTGTGTTTGTGTGTGTGCATCCTTGTGTGTGTGTGTGTGTTGTGTGTGTGTGTGTGTGTGTCCTTGTGTGTGTGTGTGTGTGTCTTTTGTGTGTGTGTGTGTGTTCAAATGATATGAGGAAGATCTACCAACAATTAACAACATTACGGAGAGACTTGCAAATATTATACAGTTGCAACAAGCAAAGGGAGTGAGGATTGCTGTGAAAATTGGACAGTACACATCAGGCATCATACCTTTAAAGTTCAGTTGTTGTTTTATTTTTGTTGTTTTTTTAATGCAGTGGCTTTTTAAAGTTAAATAATGTGCAATATTTTCTATTAAAAAAAATACATCAGCTGGCAAAATCTGATATTGTGACCAGCTTATACGTGTGTGTCCTTGTGTTTCTGTGCATGTGTGTGTCCTTGTGCATGTGTGTGTGTGTCCTTGTGTGTGTGTGTGTGTGTTTGTGTGTTCCAATGGTATAAGGAAGGTCTACCAACAATTAACAACACAGTATTATGGAGAGACTTGCATATATTAAAAGATAAGGCAGTGAGGATTGCTGAGAAAAGTGGACAGATTATTATATTTATGTCAATGTCAACTGACCATTTGTATACTTTTTTGTTAGTTTTGTTATATTCTGCTAACATATAAACAATAAAATATAGGTTAAGATGATCCAAAACATAACATATTCAGCACAATCACTTCTGTTTCTTATAAAATCCTCTGAAACTACTCGTGCGTGAAGACTCCTCCCTGATGAGGCAACCGGACTGTCGAAAAGCCGTCTATAAAAAGACATTCGCACTATTGTGTAAGTTTAGTGTGTGACGTTACGCCGCGTTAGCTTACAGGTCTGCATTTCTGAGTCCTGATGTCACTGTCGTTATCTAAACACAACACTGATCCACCCATGATTGTACTCGCCAAAACTTTATGAATTACTATAATGAGTACTCTGCAAGATAAAGAAAATAATTATTATATTTTGAGGGATTGAGTGCATGTGGTAGGTTCTGTTGTTGTAGGTGACCAGATTTTCAAAATAAAAAACTGGGACATCCCCTGTTTTTTTGTGGTTGGTAATAATAAAATTGTGAAATGAGTGTGTAATTAAGGAAAATAGTTCTGCAGATGCATTCATGACAAACATGTGAGTCAGTATAGTCAGATTTTCTTTGTGTTTTGGTCATTTTTAAGCAGCTTTTCTGTATTTTACCAAAACAAATGACAATATATGTTTCTCTTTACTGTTGGCAGAGATCTGATTGGTCAAAAATAGGGACACTTGGGACATTTCTTGTATAAAATTTGGACAAATCACTGGTTTTGGATAAATCTGCTGGGATAGGGGACACAGGACTCAAAACTGGGACTGTCCCGGGTAAATAGAGACATTTGGCCACTCTAGAGCTGCTCGATTATGGAAAAAAATCATTATCACAATTATTTTGGTGAATATTGAAATCACGATTATTCAAATGATTATTTTTTAGTTACACGATGCATTTATTCAGCATTTCTACCTCAAAAAAATACTTTGCTATTGATAATTTACACAAAACTTTCAAATTGAAAATAAATATAGGCTACAAATTTGAACCTCAGAAATGAATAAATGAATAAAATATACTTTGAACATGAAATAAGGCAGAAAAAATGTATTCAAAATAAACTATATATCCAGCTGTTCTATCCCAAAATATACTTTGTTAAGCTTTAAATCGTTTCAACTTGATTCTATGAGTTTGGAGATTGTTTGACACACAAATCAAAATCGTGATCAAAACTCAATTAATTGCACAGCTTTAGGTCACCCTATTCTTTTGTCACCCATACTACAAATCACTGTTTCAAACACTTATGATGAACACTTATGAACCCATTTACAACATAAGGAAGGGCATCTGACATAAAAATCTACTAAGCAACTAATGAAAATGCACAAATACATTTAACAAAAGGCCCTGTACCTATTTGGTTTTTTGGTTTTTCTTTGTCAAAATGCCTCGTTCAGTGGGGCGCCAGTGGCAGTCGTTGTGTCCTTAGGCAAGACACTTCACCCACATTGCCTAGTATGAAAGTGGTGTGAGCGTGAGTGATGGTGGTGGTCGGAGGGGCCGATGACGCAGATTGGCAGCCTCGCTTCCATCAGTCTGCCCCAGGGCAGCTGTGGCTACAGAAGTAGTTTACCACCACTGAGTGTGGAGTGACTGAATAATGAACTGTAAAGCGCTTTGGGGATCTTGAAAGGTAATAAGGTATAAATGCAATCAATCAATCGTTCTTGTACAGATCTATTGTATGAGCTGCTCAAAATACAGTAATTAGGAAGTGTGTTTGGATACTAGCTGTTGTTGACTTTACCGTACTTCTCTGAGAATCATGAAAAGAGCTTATAGTACCAGAATTTCAAAATAAAAAACTGAGAAATTCGTGTTTTTTTTTTTTTTTGGTGGTTTGTAATAATAATATAGTGAAACGAGTGCGTAATTATGGAAAATAGTTCTGCAGAAACCATTTATGACAACAATGTGATCAATATAGTCACATTTTCTTTGTGTTTTGGTCGTTTTTAAGCAGCTTTTCTTAAACAAATGCCAATTTATGCCTCGCTTTACTGTTGGCATGGATCAGATTAGTTAAAAATAGGGACACATGGGGCATTTTTTTGGATAAAACTGGGACAAATCACTGGTTTTGATGGGACTGTCTCGGGTAAATAGCGACATCTGCTCACCCCAGCTTATAAAATTATCACAGTGAAAAATTGGAACACTCTGAATGCATAAAGTGAGTCAGAAATAACTTTAAAAAACTGCAAAATGTTAAAACTAGTAGCTCCATTTGCCACATTTGAAGACAGAGCAAAATAAACTGACAAATTTTGCTTATGAGTCTCAATTTCTCAGTGCAAAACAATACTATGACAGGGCATTTTACAGTCACGCTTAGCTCCGCCCGGCCGTGCTGCAGCGGCGTGGACAGTGAGCGCTCCCACAGTTAGAGGAGTCTGAGCGGGAGGAGGAGGAGGAGACTTGGCCCCTGGAGAGACAGAAAGAGGGGCTCGTGAAGCAGGACGATGCCAACAGGCGGATCACAAGTTAACACAACTCAAACACATGCACTGGAACCGGGCAAACGCCGCCTCGGATCAGTCTGTGCGGTTTGGTTTTTTATTTTTTGGATACTGTTGGTGGTTTGAATCTTGGTAGAGTTTCCAGATGATCATCTTTACCCGGGACAGTCCCAGTTTTGAGTCCTGTGTCCAGTGGTGTGGTGGAGATTGGTTAAGTGGGGGGACACAAGTCGTGATTGAACCAAGAGGACTGAACCAGGACTAAACCAGGTCTAAACCAGGTCTAAACCAGGACTAAACGAGGTCTAAATCAGTTCTAAACCAGGACTAAACAAGGACTAAACCAGGTCTAAACCAGGTCTAAACCAGGTCTAAACCAGGACTCTAAACCAGGTCTAAACCAGGAGGTCTAAAACCAGGAAAACCAGGTAAACCACCAGGTCTAAAAACCAGGACTACACCAGGTCTAAACCAGGACTAACCAGGTAAACCACCAGGTCTAAACCAGGACTAAACCAGGTCTAAACCAGGTCTAAACCAGGACTGAACCAGGACTACACCAGGACTAAACCTGGTCTAAACCAGGTTTAAACCAGGACTAAACCGGGACTGAACCCAGACTACATCAGGTCTAAACCAGAAGTGAACCAGGACTGAACCAGGTCTAAACTAGGATTAAACCAGGTCTAAACCAGGACTAATCTTGGACCTCAGATAGAGAGAGCAAGAAAACCGAGTCCGTGGAGCAGGGTGTCCACAAAGCACAAGGGCTATGGCTGCTCATAGCCCGCTGAGGCGTGGAGCTCTGTGCTGGTCCTTTCACTTGTGGTCACACAACGGTCTACGCGGGCGCACCTTCGGGCTTGTCCCGACACTCAGTCCTGGTTCAGACCTGGTTCAGTCCTGGTTCAGGTCACTATAGGACAGTAGTGCAGATTTCATGAGTCTATGCAGTTTGTTTTCATCATTGCCATTAGCTCCGGTTTGACATTTAAGTTCTAGCTATTTTATATTTGTTATTTTTTTATATCTCACGTCAGGAGAAGTGGGTGGACAGCGTACCCCTACGTATCACGCCCACTACACCCCTGCCTGCACCCCCTGTCCCAGCAGATTTATCCGAAAAAAATTGATTTGTTGCAGTTTTATACAAGAAATGTCCCAGGTGTCCTTGCTTTTGACCAATCTGACAGTAAAGAGAGGCGTATATTGACTTTTTTTTTTAGGTAAATTCAGAAAAGCTGCTTGAAAATGACCAAAACACAAAGTAAATGTGACTATACTGAATGGGCCGAGTGCAGAAGAGTTCTCCAACCAATTTGGACTGCTCCCTGCGGTCTTCCTCAGAGTGGTCACGTGATGTTGCTGTGACGTGTCTGCTGAGCTGATTTAAACAGGTTTTGGTGTTGTCTTCCTACCGGTAAAGGAAGGACGACAGCGCCACCTGCAGTCCGACCTCCTCAGGACAGTATCCCAGGTGTGTGAGAGTAAAAAAGCCCCCTCGTCCCGGTTTATCATCCCATGGGCATGTTTCCGTTTTTCGATTGCTTCTTTAATCCAGTGACGATGTTTGTTGTTCTGAGAAACATCACGTGACCACTCTGACATTTCAAAAAGTAATATCTAGGTAAGGTAAAATGTCTTAAATTAAAAACATTTGACTTTATTTGAGTAGATTCAACCTGATGAGTAAAATTATCTACCAAAGGAATAAGTGTGTTTTTCTGAATTCAAGCAACATTCAGTCGATTTTGTTTCTTATTTTAAGTCCAAAAAGTTGTTGTTTTTCTTATTTTAAGTGTAGCAGGATGTATTTTCATATTTTAATTACAAAAACATGTTGTTTCACTGGCAGATCCTTTTACTTTCCAAGTGAAATTTAATCAGATCATCATCAAATTTCAAGTCACATTAACTTAACAAGATTATAGTTTTTGCAGAAAGAACCTAATAACATAAAGTTTTCCTGAATTACACATTCATTTCACAATTTTATTATTACCAACCGTAAATCAAGAGTGTCCCAGTTTTTTATTTTGAAATTCTGGTCGCTCTAAACCTTGGACACACATGGGAGACACGGTACGAGTTTCAGTGCAATGTGAAAGCTTAGTTAGTCTATTGAGATTTTTAAAAGTGCATTGTGTAACTTTTCGGTTTGGTTTGGGGGTCCGTCACCTCTCGTTTCTATGGAGATGTCATTGCTCTGCCTGGAATGTTCCACAGTGCGACGTTAAACAGCTCAACCTTACGTGTTATTCATTTACAGGTGGCTCAAAATAGCTCAAAAACACCAAGAAAAACAAACATTCTGACTGTGTGGGGTCACCTTTCCACAGACCTGACTTGTAACTTGGTCTGGTTTGGTCCTCACGAAGATAAAGATTTATTAGAAAACAGAATCTGACGGATCCTGCACCGGAAAAGTTACACAATGCACCTTTAGAGGCACTGTACCAGATTTGTACTATTTTAAAAACCTGAACAACAAAACTATTTCATTTTAAACAGTTCGCAGTGGTTTAAAGTTATTCCTCACTTAACTTATGCATTCTTAGAGTCCTAATTAGTCCATAACTAGCATGCTAACATTCACTTCCTGATAAACTGACAATAAAATGCTTTATAATTAGATGCAGACAGTTTACAGAGGACTTACTTTTATCTTAACAGCTGCTTAAGGTAAGACATTTTTTCTCAGGACTTTAACTTGAAGCTTGTTTTAAAACAGTAAAAATCCCCTAGTTATTTTTTTTTTTTTTTTTTTTTAAGCTCAGTGAAATTTTACAGCTAAATAAAATGCTTTAATGCAATATTTTCCGGCAAAATAGATCAGCTTTCAAAATCTGACACTGTGACCAGCTTATATGTGTGTGTCCTTATGTGTGTGTGTCCCTGTGTGTGTGTGTCCTTGCATGTGTGTTTATGTGTGTGTCCTTGTGTGTGTCCTTGCATGTGTGTGTGTGTGTGTGTGTGTGTGTGTGCGTGTGGGGGATTAGAGTCAGCTGTGGCACACATCACTATGACACGTTCATCCGGCTGGGGCCATGTTTGTTTGATGGCGGGAGGTAGGGGAGGAGGTCAGAGGTCACTGTGTTAAACCCCCTGAGCAGCATTTGTGTCCAGCTCCCCCCCACCCCCCACCCCCCCGTCACTTCACACAGACCAGAGTGACGGACGTTACGTGAGGACGGGGACATACAGAATCCATATATCACTCGTTCATTCATTTTTCAAAATAAAACCAAAAATAAGAAAACGAAGAATCAACGACAACATGTTTAAAACTTGATTTTGTAAAATAGATCTGCTTTAAAGAGACAGTTCAGACTTTTGGACATAGGGCCTCATTTCCTAGTGAGCCAGAGTGTTGGAGACGTGTGGAGACGCTTTTTGAAATATTCCATCCAGTCCTTGTATTTGCAGAGGTCGCTGGTGCTAGGCTAGTGCATGTCAATGGCCATAGTTATCCTGCCACTAAAAACAGTCTAACCCACTCCACAAAACACCTGAAACAAATCTATTTATTACACCAGACTGTCCATGTAAATGTTTGTATTGATAGAATTGTTTTAGAAATAAAACCAACCTTGCCTTTGAAGGATTTATGTGTGAGCAGCAGCAGTGAGTTGTACTTCCTGATAGAAAGCTCAGCAGCGGCGGACTGATATATGAGAAAATAGTCCCTCAACATGCAACGATTCGTGTGAGAAGGTTAGTTTTATTTCAAACATTATTCTATCAACACAGACATTTACATGGACAGTCTGGTGTAATAATAGATTTGCTTTGGGTGTTTTGAGGGGTTTGTAAGACTGTTTTTAGTGGCACGATAACTATGGCCATTGACATGCACTAGCCTAGCACCCGCGACCTCTGCTCTGCTTGGATGTTTCCAAACATCTTCCTGGTTTGTGAGTTAAGCGTGAGTAGATTCTATTGCGTTAAAGGTGTTGTATGGAGTTGGCAGTGGTGATGGCTTAGACACTCCCTTTTTGTCGTATACTTGGTTTGGTGGTTAATGGCATTTTTGTAAGTTGTGGTTTCTTGTATTCTGTCATTCTGCTCTCAATTTCTCCTGGTTAGAGTAACTTTAGAATGCAGTTGTAGTTTAATAGATGCTTATTTTTGTATGATTGGGATTATTGGTGCAATAGTGCAGGAGTGTCAAACTCAAAATCACAGAGGCCAAAATTAAAAACTGTGACTAAGTTGTGGGCCAAACTAAATATTAATTGAAAAGTTTTCAACAACATCTGCATGTTTTCTCTTGTTACAAGATATGTAATGTTTAACCTACAATAGTATCTCACCACCAAGTATGAAGTAAATAAAACACACAACCATAACTGCAAACCAGTATATGACCACTACATTATTATTATTTCAACAAATTAAAAGTCTGTGATCATATTTAGCTGACTCTTATGGTACACGTGAATCTCAAATGTTGTTTACATCTTTAATCTCGGCCTCGTTTCAAAGCAGCAGCTCCAACAATTCCTGGAAATTCTATAGGCCCAGCTCGTCACGTCTGCATTTCAGTCGTAAACACGGGAAAAGAAAATATTATTCTTGGATCAGCTTGATGAGATCTTGATGAAAAAACTCAACTCTATTTAATATTGTGTGTTTAGTTCAGTATAACAGTATGTTTGGAGCATCTGCTGCAGATATTTCTGATCATGTCTGGGAGCAATGTTTAAAAAGAGTCCACATTTCTATTTCAGTGAGACGTGGGCTAATACAGTGTAAAATACTTCATCGTTATCATTTTACTAAAGGTTAGGTTAGTGAACTTTTATGCTGATATTGATCCAAAGTTTTCAGCAACTTGTGTTCATATGTTTTCCAATCCAGTCCAATCCACTTTATTTCTATAGCACACTTCATAAACAAACCAAAGTGCTGCACAAATACATCATAACAACAACAATAATAAAATAATACAATAAATGCTCAGACTTAATCATACTAGTCTTAAAACAATAAAACCAGTCAAATAAAATTAAAACTATAGGATAGCATTAAATAAATCAAAAATAAATAAAAGACACAGAGGAGCACACAACTCACTCAGTGTTAAAAACCCAAGAGTAAAAGTGGGTTTTAAGATGAGACTTAAAACACGCCACTGTGGGGGCTGTTGGGACGTGGGGGGGGGGCAGAGCATTCCAGAGTTTAGGGCTCCCGTATTTTTAAAAATGGAGACATTTCCCTTCGTTTATACCCATCTTTTACAAAGATGGGTTTTTACTTTTACGGTAAATTCACCTCTGAAAACAAGTCTTTCTAAAAACTCCAGCTAGAGTGGAGATTCTAGAAAACTTTTGCGTCAAAAATGTGAACAGTGTTTACCTTTTGCTCTGATGATGATGATGATGATGATGATGATGGAGGATCAGAGAAGCAGTCGCATTTGTTCTGGTGAAACACTTATCATGTGTTTGCATTTGCACACAGCTGATGGATCATATCTATGAGCAGAGATGAATGAGGCTCAGAGGTCAGTGATTTTGCCACTTCTTTAACAGATCTGTGAAGAGGCCATCACTCTTAGTAATTCTAATCTAATCCAGGTGCCGTCCAGAGGTTTGGTGTAGTTATGACGGCGCTCGATGGAGTATTTATGCGGGATGATGTAAACGAAAACATTTTTGAAAACAATGCTATGTGCACATAGCCAGGCTGGCGCCACCTAGTGCCTCCGCTCAGTTTCATTTCCCTCCAGCGACTAGATCAGGAATCAAAATATAATAGACGGATTACAAAAACCCCAGAAGTGCGAGTTTGGGCACCAGCCAATCAGCGAAGAGCCAGACATTCTGTGTTGGCAACGATTCCCGAGGTCGAGGATTTAAAACCAGAACAAAGAGAATGTTTGGTGAATTTTATCAAGGGGAAAGACATTATTGTCCTTCTTCCTGCGGGATTTGAGAAAATCTTAATACATCAGTTAGCCTCGTTAGCGGCGCATTACATAAGTCACGACCAAATAACAGCGATTGGTTAAATAAAAAATAGTACCCGCCTACTGTTGAGCAAATGAATTCTAACAGACGGGTTCTATGAAGTGAAACCGTCTGATAAATCAGGCTAATGTGCACAATGTTATTTTGGAAAACAGAGGGAAGAAAATATTTGTTTCTCAACATACGTGTTGACATGTAAACGTAGCCTCACTCTCTTTTTTTAATGTTTATTGTGACGAGGTGACCTGGTAGTTGTTTTGACTTTTTTTGTGTGTGTGATTTACTCAGCTCTTTGTCTTTATTTAAGTACATAAGTCAGACGATCCTCATATTTGGAAACTGTTACTAAATAAAGAAAAAAATGTTTGGCACATCTGTTATATGTTGTGTGTCACCAGTCAAATGTACAAGAGATTAAAGGATTAACAATAGGCCCATACAAAATAATCCTCCAGCAGAGATTGGTCAGTCACAGTTGTTTTTAATTGCAATGTCCTTTTTGAGCCACCGTAGAAATAAATACTGACGTAGATAGAAGACATATTTGTAGTTTATGGCCACGTTTAGGCTAGTCCTAAAATGCAGAGAGACAATACAACTTCAGTGCTAATATTGGTCTGTTTTTCCATAGACTGTATAAAGAAGAGGACTAAGCAAGTGTGACGTCACCCACAGCGTTCGGCTCCAGTCAAATGAAGCTCACCGAGGCCGCAGTTTATACAATAGTGAACGTTAAAAGGTTCTTTTTTCAGACCAGACCAGATTCCTCAGGACAGTATCTCAGGTGTGTGAGAGTAAAAAAGCCCCCTCGTCCAGGTTTATAGTCCTGTGGTCATGTTTCCATATTTCGATTTCCTCTTTAATCCAGCGGCGGTGTTTGTTTTCCTCTGTCCCAGTGATGTTTGCTCCATCCCAGTCCAGAATGTGCTTCTCTCTTTTACAGTGTCAGAAATTGATAGTCTCTGTTCTGCTTTGTTTTTTGTTGCTTGTGTTTCATCTTCGCCGTTTCCTTCTCACATTCTGTCCTGTGTTTCTTTTTTTGTGGACTGAACGCCGTCCCTGTTTCCCCAATGTGTCTTTTATTTCAGGACATGCAGGATATTTCATATATTTTATCTTTTGGGTGGACGAGTTTTCTGTTCGGTTTCGCTGGTGTGTTGACGTTGTGTTTTCTCATTGCCCTCTGCACTTCTACCCTCTGTTATGCCCATTATTTACAGTAATGACCACTCTCAGGAAAACCGCTAGTGAGTAGTCCAAATTGAATCTAATCACATAAATTATCGGAAGACCAAACCTCATTTGAGTATAAAATAGTGAAATAAAAACACTAGGACCATGTAGAGTGGGTTCATACGGGCATTTTAAGACAGAAATGGCGAGACTCACTGCAGCGTTGACTTTACGCTGACCATTTTTTAACATAAAGTCAACTGGAGCCAGAGTGGATGGAGTCTGAAGCGCTCCCATGCTCACACGGTGGCTAGTGGGTTAGCTATGTCCATTTATATATACAGTCAGAGGATTTTTCTCTTAATACTGAAAAAACGGTTCCATCAGCGTTTAGCCACCACTAATCACTCACAGTTATAAATTACACATATTATGCAAAATTGACTGGACTTTTATCATGTTTACTCTTGTTCCCTCGTCAAAACATACCTGAAGATAAATTTTGCCTGTTTTGTTGCGTCATAGATAAAAATCCTCATTTCTCCAGCACAGTTTTTATCATAAACCATCATCGGACTCATTCTACGGTCAAACTGTGTTCATAACAAATAGATAAGGACTTTGTTTGTTTACTTTGCCATTGTTCATTCCAGTTGGTGACAGCAGAGGGAGCTCTAACATCTAAATACCTGATTAAAAACGATGTTTAACTTTATAAAGAATATTTTTAAAACTTAAACATTATTTCAAAGGTGCATTGTGTAACTTTTCTGGTGGAGTGTCCGTCAAATGCTTTTATCCGTGAAAAGTTTATTGCTTTGTCTGGAATGTTTCACAGTATGGCATTACACCTTTCTATGTTCAAGTTAGGGGTCAGATCTGTGGAGAGGCGACCCCGCTCACAGTCAGAATGTCAGGTTTCTAGGTATTTTTGAGCTATAAAACCACCTGTCATTGAATAAATGTAATGTAGAGCAGTTTAATGTCATATTGTGGAACATTCCAGGCAGAGCAATGACGTATATGTATCTATAGAAACAAGCAGGTGACGGGCCCCCAAACCAAAAAGTTACACAGTGCACCTTTACGTTAGAAAATGTTTAAAATGACCCCAAAAGCGTGTTTAAAAAGGAAATAAAACTCAAAGTGTAAGAATGCTTTATATGTGTTCTATAAAATGAGTAAAATATCTTGCTCAAGGACACAACAACAGAAGACATTGTGGCTCTGAATGATGAACTTGAAAATGATTAAAATGTTCGTCTTGTATGTTTGAAAATCACAGTATTTCGATATTTCCTAAAGCCACAGCTCCAGATAGAACTGTTGCATGTGAGAGTTTCCCTGACAGTAAAAGTGTCCTGTTGCCATGGAGACCGCCCCCTCAGTACTGTACATGAAGAAAGGCTGTGTGTGAGTGTGTGTGTGTGTGTGTGTGTGTGTGTGTGTGTGTGTGTGTGAGTGTTACTGTGTGTTAGTGTGTGTGTGCATGGGCCGGAGCGCAGGCTGGACTCAACTCACTGTACACAGAAAGACACAGAAGGACACAGAGGGAGACAGAGGGACGAAGAGGGACACAGAGGGACACAGAGGGACAGCAGAGGGACACAGAGGGACGAAGAGGGACACAGAGGGACAGAGGGACAGAGGGACAGAGGGACGAAGAGGGACACAGAGGGACAGAGGGACAGAGGGACGAAGAGGGAGACAGAGGGACGAAGAGGGAGACAGAGGGACGCAGAGGGAAGCAGAGGGACAAGAGGGACACAGAGGGACAGAGGGACGAAGAGGGACACAGAGGGACAGAAGGGAGACAAGAGGGACGAAGAGGGACAGAGGGACGCAGAGGGAAGCAGAGGGACACAGAGGGACACAGAGGGAAGACAGAGGGACACAGAGGACACAGAGGGAAGCAGAGGGACACACAGAGGGACACAGAGGGACAGAGGGACACAGAGGGGACACAGAGGGAAGCAGAGGGACACAGAGGAACGCAGAGGGAAGCAGAGAGGACACAGAGGGACGAGGGAGAGGGACACAGAGGGACACAGAGGGAAGCAGAGGGACGCAGAGGGAAGCAGAGGGAAGCAGAGGGACACAGAGGGAGAAAGAGGGACACAGAGGGACAGAGGGACAAGACAGAGGGACACAGAGGAAGCAGAGGGAACAGAGGGACAAGAGGACACAGAGGACACAGAGGGACACAGAAGGGACACAGAGGGAAGCAGAGGGACACAGAGGGACGAAGAAGGGAGACAGAGGGACGAAGAGGGACACAGAGGGACGAAGAGGGACACAGAGGGACGAAGAGGGAGACAGAGGGACGAAGAGGGACAGAGGGACACAGAGGGAAGCAGAGGGACACAGAGGGACGAGAGAGGAGACAGAGGACGAACAGGGACACAGAGGGACACAGAGGGACGAGAGGGACACAGAGGGACGAGAGGACAGAGAGAGGACGAGAGGAGAGAGACAGAGGGAAACAGAGGACAAAGATGAACATAGACGGACACAGGGACAGAGAGGGAGGCAGAGGGACACAGGACACAAAACGTGACCCCTCTTTATAACTGCTGCAGTGAGCCTCGTCATTATGTCTTCAAATGTTTGCATTAACCCGCTCTACATGATCCTGCCGTTTTTATTTTACTTTTTTTTTCCTTAAATAAATTCTCATTCCTAATGTGGAACTGGCTCCAAATTCACTCCTATAACTGCAAGCCTCGGTGAGCTTCATTTGACTGGAGCTGAATGCTGTGGGTGACGTCACACTCTCATAGTCCACTGCTTTATAAAGTATAGTCTTTGGGGCAGACCTATTAGGACATGCCCATAGAACTTGTTAACAACATGCCGCGCTGTAGGTTTGCAGAACTTCTGGTTAATGGTTTATTGTGGCAAAATGTGTGTGTAAATGTGTGTAAATTGTATTCTCCACCAAATCTTCAACCAACAAGCTCCACAAAGGATAAACATTCTAACATGAAGAATTTATCCACAACTATCAAAGAAAGAAAGACAAAAACTTAAAGGAGAACAACGACGACGCATTAGAGACACACTGAACAAAACTTAAGTTATGATATGCCTAAAGATGTCTTGCATTCAAACAGCACAAATCCATCTATGCTAATATCGACATGATGAAGTTGATTTTTAATTTTAATTACAGAATCAGTCTGAGTGAACAAGTTACTTCATGACCATAATGTTAGTTTTGCTCAGTACTGTTCCATCATCATTTAGACACATATTATGCAAAATTGACTTGAGTTTTATCATGTTTACTGTTGTTCCCTCGTCAAAAACATACCTGAAGTTGTATTTTGCCTGTTTTGTTGCGTCATAGCTAAAACTCCTGATTTCTCAAGCACAGTTTTTATCATAAACTATCACTGGACTCATTCTATGGTCAAATTGTGTTCATAACAAACAGATAAGGACTTCATTTGTTTAGTTTGTGAGGGAGTGAGGGAGTAACCCACAACCCTACAGCGTGCACTTCCTGCCGTCGTGAAAAAGATCTTTTACACCTGCCATTTTGCGACTGTAGTAGATTATATATTTGTTCTGATATGGTTCTGGTAAGTTACATAAAAGGGACAGAGAACAATGTGTTGTTTAAATCCATTTTGTATTTTTTTCTTGAGTTTCACACTGTCTTAAAACTTTTTTGGCAGTGTTTGCTAATGTGTACATTGTGTCTCCATGGTAACTACTGAACATTCCAGTGCAGAGTTTCATGTAGAGCATTTATTTATTTGTTAGTGGTGTAATTCTCCGTAATGAAGCCAGTACATTCTACTGTATATAAAAACATAAATATTTTGAAATGTGTGTACAGCCCTTTATTTGTTTACATGGTACTTACAGTCCCAGCATGGCCGCCATCAGGGTCAGGTCAGTTTTGCGGCTTCACCGTGAGAATGTCCAACTCCGCAGCTCCATCCTCCAGCGTCCTCCGCTAACTTCCTCACAAACATGGCACAGACAGAGGCGTTTCCATGGCGACCACTCCGGGCTGGCAGCAGGAGGAAGAGGAGGAGGAAGAGGAGGAGGAAGAAGAAGAGGCTGGGGTCAGGGCCGCTGGACTGGGGCCAGTTCTGTGAGTGTGGGAGGCTCTGGGTTATTATGGGATGTGATTTCTGCTGGAGAGATGCTGTTAACACAAAAATGTGGTAAGTTTTGTACGAGTTGTAGTCTTGTGCGTTCAGTCTTGTTTTGGATTCGATTCGAGAAAGTGCATTGGACAGATTTTCATGTTTTTCTAATTAGTATACCGTATTTTCTGCACTGTAGGGTGAATTTAAAAGCCTTTCATTTCATCAAAAAACGACTGTGCGTCTTATAATAGAGAGCGCCTTATATATGAATTTATTCGTGTGTCTTAGTACGACTTTAGTAAAGTACCAAGCCGCACCACTTGCACTTACTGTGATTCCTTTTAAAATAAAAATGCACCTGTCAAGAGACACATTTACAACACCCACTTTAAACTCAAGACTATTATAAAGTGAAAGTGTGAGCTGTGTGGGAGCAGTGGATGAGAGAAGGAGAACACACATTCACCAAGACAGGGAGACAGCGTCGAGCGACTTACACCACGATCTACCAATGGATCGTGGACGCCTGGACTAAGGATCAGTATCAACTGTGGTCCGAGCTTTCACCAAGACCAGAATCATCACAGAACTGCCAGGGAACAGTAACCACACTGACTCGGATCATGACGAGAGGGATGTAGTAATCGCCCAACTGTTTGAACAATTATGAGTTATTGTGAATACGTTAAAAATTTAGTGTCTCAGACAGTATTTTTTTACATGGTACAACTGAACAAAGTTGAGTTATTGTGAACGTGTTAAATAAAGTTTGACTGACTTATCTAACTGTTGTGTTTTGTTTAATGCGTCTTATAGTCTGGTGCGGTTTATATGTGAAAAAAGTTTGAAAATAGACCATTCAATGACAGTGAGCCTTATAATCCAGAGCGGAAAATACAGTAAACTACTGTTATGTCCTTAGACAAGACACTTCAACCACATTGCCTAGTATGAATGCGAAGAAGGTTCTAGATTCGATTCCCGTGTCACGGGATCTTTCTGTGTGGATCAACCCAAAACACGCACAACAGATCAAATCCTCCAGCTGAAGTAGTCCAGACCAAAACTAGACCAAGATCTGGAGATGGGTCCCTGACAGTTTGGCCCAGTGGCATTAAAGGATGGGTCAAATGCAGAGGACAAACCGTACAGCAGACCCAGGCATTGTACAGCTCCTGAGTCACATCCAGTCCTTTGCTGGCTGACTCTGAAAGGGACAGTTTGGAAATTTGGACATAGGACCTCATTTCTTAGTGAGCCAGAGTGTTGGAGACGTGTGGAAACACTTTTTAAATTATTCCATCCAGTCCTTGTATTTGCAGAGGTCGCTGGTGCTAGGCTAGTGCATGTCAATGGCCATAATTATCCTGCCAGTAAAAACAGTCTTACCCACTCCACAAAACACCTGAGGCAAATCTATTATTACACCAGACTGTCCATGTAAATGTTTGTGTTGATAAAATAATTTTAGAAGTAAAACCAAACATGCATTGGTAGGATTTATGTCTGTGAGCAGCAGCAGTGAGTTGTACTTCCTGATAGAAAGTTGGCAGTGGTGGACTGATATATGAGAAAATAGTCCCTTAACATGAGACGATTCATGGACGCAAGGTTAGTTTTATTTCAAACATTTTTCTATCAACACAGACATTTACATGGACAGTCTGGTGTAATAACAGATTTGTTTTGGGTGTTTTGTGGAGTGGGTAAGACTGTTTTTAGTGGCAGGAGAACTATGGCCATTGACATGCACTAGCCTAGCACCAGTGACCTCTGCAAATACAAGGACTGGATGGAATAATTTTAAAAGTGTCTCCACACGTCTCCAACACTCTGGCTCAGGAGGAAATGAGGTCCTATGTCCAAAATTCTGAACTGTCCCTTTAAGCAAATTTGGAATCACAAAATAAACATATTTTATAATTTTACCTCATACATGGACTAAACCTGCATTGTTTTTATTTTAGAGGTGTTTTTTTAATGACATCTTTTGTAAGGCAACCTCACTTTTCACATTTTCATTGCTTAGTCATAACATAAACTCTGACCAGTTTTACCAGCTCGTCAAAGCAATGAAATTTACTGCTTTTTATAAAGAAATACAATTAATATTATGCAGAATTGAGTTAAACATTTTGGTCCGGGCCTCCACAGTATTTTCTGTTTCTCATGTGGCCCCAAAGAAAAAGTAATTGCTCCCTCCTGCTCTATGGGGACAATAAAGTGAACTTTAAAGGATTATATTACACAATTTTCTGAGCTACATGACCAGTCAAAAGTTTGAGAACACCACACTTTTTCGAGTTTTTTATTTTTACTGTTGACCAAAACGTATTCTAAACTTTTGATTGATGAAAGTGTCCACCTTTGGCAGATTTAACAGCTGAACACACTCGTGGCTCGTTCTTTTTACAATAGAAATCAAATCTTCTTCAGAAAGTTCTTCCCAAGTCTGTCGCAGAAGTTCTCATACATGTGTGACACTTGTAGGTTGCTTCACTCTTCTGTCCAGTTCATCCCAAACCAGCTCCATGGGGTTTAAGTCTGGACACTGCGCTGGACACTTCATGTTTTCAAGCTCTTGTTCTTTTTTCCTGAGGTAGTTTTGGCAGATCTTGGACTTGTGTTTTGTTCATTTATCTTTTTTTTTAACCTCTGACTGTTCAGTTCTTACCTTTTCAAGCTCGTTCATTGGACTTGCAGGACTTGAATTGCAATAAATAACTGGAAAAAGAATCACTTGGATAATTTCAGCTCTGGAATTGCTGATCTCTACTCAACTAAAGCTAAAAGGAGCCGTTTCTGCTGAGATAAAAACATTATAACACGACTTAAACCTCACAAGAGTCCATTTTGTGTAATGTAAGACCTTTCACCTTATTACGTAACATTCTCTGGTACAGGTGTGAAATATTGGATTCATTTTGATTCCCTCCGTGCAGCGCCTCCATCTGACTTCACTGTCTTTTGTGTTTGAAGTGTCTGGGGGCTGGTTGCCATGACGACGGCGTGCTCCCTGGTCCGGTGAGCGTTTCCAGGGACACCCAACGTGACATCCCAGAATACCCTCCTCTCCTAACAGCCAGCGTGTTTACACCAGCTGCTCTTTTTCTTGTATCCATGGAGAAGTTATTGCTTTGCCTGAAATGTTCCCCAGTATTGCATTAAACTTATATTACGTGCATTTATTCAATTATATGGATTTTATTGTCTTGAAAAACATGCGATCTTCTCCTAAACCAAGATTTCTTTAAATATCTACAACTGAGATGGTATCCAAGTAAAAATACAGTGTTGGGCGCTTTGCAAGTTCCACCTTATGTAATATAGAAATCTTTTTTACATCTGTGATTAAAAGATCGATTACACACACCCCATATCTACAAAATACTACAAGAGGCTACCACAGAGAACATACTACATATTAAGGAGAAATGGGAATTAGAAATGAACACAGTAATTAAGGATGAGGATTGGGAACTGACGCTTTGGGAAGGATATAAAATTACAAACAGCCCAGCAAAGAGTTTGAAAAGAGAATGGAAAACTCACATTAGATTGTTTAGAACTTCTTTTATTACATGTACATTTGGTGGGACTTCAGATAAAAGTTGGAGTGATCATTGGGTGATCATTCCCGTATATTCTGGGACTGCTCTAAACTGGCAACATTTTGGAAAGATGTGCAATGTGAAATTGAAAACAGTTTGGGGATCAAAATTTATCCACTCAATTTCATGTCTCTCCAGTGACTAGGTCAGGAATCAAAATACAATAGATGGTTTGCACGAATCCCAGAAGTGTGAGTTCAGGCACCAGCCAATCAGCAAAGAGCCAGACATTCTGTGTTGGTAATGATTCCTGAGATCAAGGATTTAAAGCCGGAACAAAGAGAATGTTTGGTGAATTTTATCAAGGGGAAAGACGTTATTACCCCTCTTCCTATGGGATTTAGGAAAACCTTAATATATCAGTTAGCCCCGTTAGCAGCGCATTACATACGTCACGACCAAATAGCAGCGATTAGTTAAATAAAAAAGTACCCGCCTACAATCGAGCAAACAAATCCTTATGCTGCGAGATCAGATGGTTTCTACGAAGTGAAACCAGCTAATGAATCAGGATTTATTTTAAATGGATGACTATGTTTTATAGATATTTTTTGTGTGAGTTTATGGGCAATATAATGAATAGTAAATGAGGAGACAATGTGCATGACTGCATCTACACCAGGGATCTCCAACCTGTAGCTCTCCTTCCCCTTTCAAGTAGCTCACCAAGGGATTTTAGATTTGGATTTCTGGATTTTTGTCCTGAATAACTCAGATTTGATCAATTAAATGCCTATTGCCCATTATTATTATAAATCTATTATTTTGATGCCTGACTTTGTGCACTCATAAATAAATAATGGTTTATATTCTATGTTTTATCTAACTGTACGTCATATAAGTCTTCCCATGGCTCTTGTGTATACTTTATTTCCTGCGACTGCTAAAATTTGTCTGTTTGTCTCTGGAATTTTTATTTTGTAAAGGTAGCTCACCCTAGGAAAAAGGTTGCAGACCCCCAATGTACAGTGTTATTTTTTTAAATTTAATTTTATGTAATTTAACTTTTATTGTAATTTGACTATTGTTTCATAACTATGTGGCTTGCATCAAAGTTAAAAAAAAAAAAAAAAAAGAAAAAAAGAAAAGAAACGCATGTATTCTTACTGAGAGCAGGTTGCCTCTCCACAGATCTGACCTGTAACATTGCCTTGTAGTGTGTCACCTGCTTGACTCTATGGAGATAAATGTTTAACGCGACATATTCAGCAATAGTATTTCCATGGAGACAAGCAGACAAAAAGTTGTGTTCCTGTTGCACATCTGAATTAATTTTAACTAAATTTTGATTCACTTTTTGAAGAAATATCTAAACAGAAACTTCCTGAAGTATAACACGATGACATTAAAGTCAGGAGGTTGTGTTTGTACCTCTTTAGTCTCGTACAGCAGCAGACTGGGAGCTGTACTGGGCGCGCTCAGAACATGCTGCATCAGGGCTTCTGTTGTGGATGCTTGCGGTTGCCGTGGCAGCTGATGGAGGTATGCTGTGATCTGATTGGACGAGAGGGCACAGTAGAGGTCACATGACATTGTTTAGATTACATCAGAATTTAGGGCACCCTGCTGCAGTCACGGTGCAGGAAGAAAGAGAAGTTTAGAAGAAAGTTTGGAGAAATTATTAGTTTAAACACAGAACACAAATAGTATTTTCTCTTTTCAACATTATTTTTTAAAGTTTTACTTCAGTAATATCACTTAAGGAGCTTTATGCCCAGATATGAGATAAACAAGCTCAAATCAAGTATAGCTTTTACTGAAAACAATTGTGATGCAGATTTATTAAACCTAAAATGTCTCTCTCTGATCTGAATGGAATGAAAAGTCATGCATTTAAGCAAAGGAACTTGTGATTCAATATATAGTGACGGTCCACGATAGTATTGTCAGACTTTTGATGATACGATATCACGATATTTCCGTTATTGTTACATCCCTAGTGCAACCTTATCTGAGTCCACACAGAGTCCGTATTTTCTGACAAAAACATTTAGTTGATACTAGGGGTGTAACGATATCCAAGTCTCACGATACCATATTTATTGCGATATTTTGTGGAGGTTAACAAAACTGTTAATATGATACTTTTTCTTTCTTAAAATGCCTTGACAAGACTTAATCCAAAGAACTAAGACTTAAAAGTGTTAGAACTGTTATTTCTTCTTGTAGTCTGCACTGAAATGGAGCAAAGGATCATGGTCTATGTAGTTCCGACTGTCTTTTTTTTAGCTATTGTTGCTTCATAACTCTTAATTTAAGCAAAGAGACTTGTAATTTGATATATTGTGATGGTCCATGATATTATTGTGAGAACTCTGACGATACGACATCACGATATTTCGATTATTGTTACATCCCTAGTTAATATGGTGCTCGCTAAGAAACCTTGTTAACCAAATTTTTTCAAATACCCAAAATGTTGTTTTAAAACTGAATGAAGTCCGTGGCCCACTGTGATTGGCTAAAACTACTCAAACTGAGAGTCTCTATCCAGTACGTGTTTTGTGAATGTCCATGTAGACACAGTATCCTGGTTATGAGGAACAAGGAGACTCTCACTGGGTTTTTCAAAGAATATCCAAGAGTATCCAGGATGTCTACAGACCACAGACTGAGGCCCGTAGACGCAGTATCCTGATTTCTCAAAATTGGAACTTCTCTGAACATGTGTGAACTCAAGGACCTGTAAAAATGACTCAAACTCCTACCAGGACTTTTGAAGTAATAATATTCTGTTCTATAAAGCAGTTTTTTTTACTTTTTATTTGTGCTTTTTCAAAATTTCAACAAATATACACAAAAGAACAAACAGTCTGTGGGATTCTACAAAAAAATTGTAGAAATAAAATACCCCATACATTGGAGGGAGCTTTGTAAATAGACCATCGCTTTTCAAATTTACCAGCTTTCAGTCTCAAATAATAAGCTATTTTTTCCATCCCATAACTTTCCTCCATTCTATCTGTCCATTGCTGTAATTTTAAAGGGTCATCCTTCAGCCAGTTTCTTGTTGTTACTTTCTTATTAGCCAAGAGCGTCACTTTAAACAAACAGAAGTCCTCCATTCGTACAAAACCCGTGGGTCATTGGATATTTTATAGCCAAATACCTCTTCCATTACAATTGCAATATTTTCCCAAAAGGATTTTATTTTAATACATTTCCAAACACATGAGAATGATTGGCACTCCTTACACCACACTGCCACTTTTTAAGAGTGGGCTCACCTCTGTGTCTGTCTATGCTGCTCTTGAAGTAAACTGACTCTGTGACACTGTATTTTTCAAATGTTAAAAATGACTTTTACTGAAGCTGTGACAGAGCTCCACAGTCTCATGTTCTTACTTGAATGTATATCTTCTTTTATGTTGTTAAAAACTAGGGATGTAACAATAACCGAAATATCGTGATATTGTATCGTCAGAGTTCTCACAATAATATCGTGGACCATCACAGTATACTGAATTACAAGTTTCTTTGCTTAAATTAAGAGTTATGGTGCAGCAAAAGCTAAAAAAAAAGACAGAGGGAACTACACAGTTGGTGCTCCCCTCCCTGTGTGTGTGTGTGTGTTTGGGCGGAGTCTCCTGGTCCTGATTCATCGCACCTGCAAGCAATCAAGAGCCACTACTTGACACCTGCTCACCTGTGAGACTCTGCCAGATTGTTCCTACCTGCACACGGTGAACCTCTTGGCTCCTAGATTCTACGTTTTTGCTGCTTGCCTTTTGCCAAACATTTTTCTTACTTGCGTTCTCTGCCCTTCAGTGATCCCTGCCCTGCTCCAAGCCCTGCTCCAAGCCCTGCTCCAAGCCCTGCTCCAAGCCCTGCTCCAAGCCCTGCTCCAAGCCCTGCTCAAGCCCTGCTCCAAGCCCTGCTCCAAGCCCTGCTCCAAGCCCTGCTCCAAGCCCTGCTCCAAGCCCTGCTCCAAGCCTGCTCCAAGCCCTGCAAGCCCTGCTCCAAGCCCTGCTCCAAGCCCTGCTCAAGCCCTAAGCCCTGCTCCAAGCCCTGCTCCAAGCCCTGCTCCAGCCTGCTGCCCTGCTCAAGCCCTCAAAAGCCCTGCTCCAAGCCCTGCTCCAAGCCCTTCAAGCCCTGCTCAAGCAAGCCCTTCCAAGCCCTCTTTTGCAAAATAAATTCTCCTTTTCCATTTTTTAACCGGTCTGAAGTCCATTTTTGGGTCCCTCCATTGTTGCGCCATAACACATAGACCATGATCCTTTGCTCCATTTCAATGTCGACTACAAGAAGAAATAACAGTTCTAACACTTAAGTCTTAGTTCTTTGAGGTAAGTCTTTTCAAGGCATTAAGAGGAAAAAGAAACATATTCACATTTGTTCACCTCCACAAAATATCGTAATAAACATCGTACCATGAGATGTATATTGTGAGAATATCGTACTGAGAGATTTGGATATTGTTACATAGGATGACCAAATGTCCGTTTTTCACGTTCTGTCCTGGTGGGAGTGCCACGGGACCTCAAAGCTCACCAGGACACCAAAAAACATTAAAAAGCTTTACCAGGTGAGAGTAGCTCAATGTCGATGACAAGGCGCCACGTCCCACCCCCCTACAGTGTCCTGGTTTTGACAAACAAAAATATGGTCACCCTATTGTTACATCTCTCATCGTGAGCCTCCCCACCATATCATGAGCTTTCCCACGATATCGCACTGAATATGGTACTGTGAGGTTCATACCGTGACAATATCGTATCATGAGACTTGGATATCGTTGCATCTCTATTAAAAATCTGTTCAAACACCTTAAGTTATCAAAGTTGCTGCATGTTTAGCTCCTTGCCGTATATCCAGCCTTTTCTGTGGCAGAGCCCAGACTGTAGAACAACCTTCCTGTCAGATCCTCTCAGTCTGTAACGCAGTTTAAGACTAGACTTAAAACTCACCTATTCTCCCTGACATTTAATACTAACTAGTCAGGTTATCTTGCTGTTTTTATTGTAGTTTTCACATGTTATCTGTATATCTGTATATATAACTGTTTCTTCTATTTTGTTGACTTGTATGTGAAGCACTTTGGTCAGATGAAGTTGTTTTAAATGTGCTATTTAAATAAAATTGCATTGAATTGAATCCACAATTCTAAAGGCACATGGAAAAGGAATATGAGTATCCTGGTTTCTCGGAGCACATGTAAACACCAACATATCCAGAATACTTTCAGAACAGGGATAAGGCTCAGAACTGTGATTCTGATGCACATGTAAACACACTCAGGGAGGGAATTCTGGAGCTTCTGAGCTTTCACACGAGGCACAGTCTAAAGTAAAGCACTAAAGAACATGTGTTTATCAGGGCTGAGTATGACAAATATTCAAATCTTTTCTGTCAGACACTTGCTGCTGAGAATGTGCCCTGCCCCTGACACATGGAGAGTCTGTGTGCAGAGAATACCACAGATACACAACTATAATATACAGATACTATAATATACACAGATACAGAAGTGGACAGGAGCAGATCAGGCTGTGGGGCTTTGTGCTCCTGAGGACAGACATCAGCAAGTGTTTCAAATATAACATTAGATTTGTATTCAACTCTTTTGACTGCAAGACATTTTGTAGCAAGAATGTGAACAAGATGAACTCTCATCAGCGCCCAAGGATTATACTAAGACTGTAACAATATCTTATCACAATATGCTTTTCACTAGGGCTGGGTATCATTATGAAGTTGCCGATACGATACATACCTCGATACACAGGCCACGATACGATACATATCTCGATACAGTGCACTTTCGATTCGATATATATTTCAAATCGATTCGATACAGTTCAATAAAAAATAAAGGCTAAATCATGGCTGTGATACTAAAAGTCTTTGTTAAACCACTTCTTGTGCAAAGTTCATATGAAACACAAACATTTTAATCCTCAAAACAGAGTCAAAATGTCAAATGTGTTGCATAAATGAGTTTCCTTTCACTCCACAAGCAACAAAACTGTAGCTCTGTAACAAAATAATTTAGTAAAACACACGTAAAAATACTCTTGGTGATATATCGATACAGTAGCCCAAGATATCGATACTGTATCATCACATTAAACGATACGATATATCGATATTCCGATATTTTTGCACACCCCTACTTTTCACAGTACGATATTTTGTGGAGGCAAACAAAACTGTTAATATGCTACTTTTTCTTCTTAAAATAACAAGACTTAATCCAAAGAACTAAGACTTAAAAGTGTTAGAACTGTTACTTCTTCATGGAGTCTAGACTAAAATGGAGCAAAGGATCATGGTCAATGTAGTTCTCTCTGTCTTTTTCAGCTATTGCTGCACCAGAACTCTTAATTTAATTATTGTGAGAAGTTTGACGATACGATATCATGATATTTTGATTATTGTTACATCCCTAGCGCCCACTAATCTGAGTCCACACAGAGCCAGAATTTTCTGACAAAAACATTTTGTTGATACTAGGGGTGTAACGATATCCAAGTCTCACGATACGATATTTATTGCGATATTTTGTGGAGGTTAACAAAACTGTTAATATGCTACTTTTTCCATCTTAAAATGTCTTGACAAGACTTAATCCAAAGAACTAAGACTTAAAAGTGTTAGAACTGTTATTTTACTTGTCGTCTGCACTGAAATGGAGCAAAGGATCATGGTCTATGTAGTTCCCTCTGTCTTTTTTTAGTTATTGCTGCACCAGAACTCTTAATTTAAGCAAAGAGACTTGTAATTTGATATATTGTGATGGTCCACGATATTATTGTGAGAACTTTGATGATGTGATATCACGACATTTCAGTTATTGTTACATTCCTACTTAATAGGCGAGTTTCATTGTTGACAAAAGCGCGCGTTGCATGCTGGGAATTATTTTGGTCGGCGGCAAGAAACACTAATTCAACATGACGGACGGAGCGAGAAAGCACGTAAAGGGGATTGATCCCGGTTATTTATCCACTCTAACGGCAGAGGACCCAAGACCATTTGACCAGAAATTGGTCATAAGCATCGACGGACGACAAATCACCCTTTTCAACCCCGACAAAAGGTGGACCAAACCAAATTTCTGGTCAGAATCACCAACTACCTGGACAAATATTCACTTTGGTGATATCCACAATGACTTGGTGGAAACTCCTGGGCCATTCACAGCAGAAAAGATGAAAACCTCCAAGAGTCTCGATGTGTTGTTGAACTTGTTGGAGTCCACGGTTTGTTAGGATCTTCTACATTTGCTCTGCGAGTGTTTGAAAGCCGTTTAATTCACCGTTAGCGGTTCTTTTCACTCAGAATATGAAAAAGACATTTTCTTTCTTCCGTGCTTCTATTTGTGCATCCGATAATGCAGCAGGAATTTACCATTATCAGGGATAAATACGTGAGGTTACGCACTGTGTTTGACAGCTATCCTGTTTGTCTCCGACCAAAATATTTCCCAGCATGCAACGCGGGCTTTTAATAACAATAACTCGCCTATAGGGTACTCGCTAACAAACCTTGTACACCAAATGTTTTCAAATATGTTTGAAATGGTAAATATGATGATGCTCATTTACCCAGAATGTTGTTTTAAAATTGAATGAAGTCTGTGGCCCGTTGTGATTGGCTAAAACTAATAAAACTGAGAGTCTCTCCTCTTCTTGAACAATATCTACAGGAGCCATTCCAGACAGTTGATGGGTAAAACTGAAATTCGAGCACAATCACATTAGGTTAAAAGAAAATGAAACGTGATGACAGGTTTCTATTTCAAAAACAAACCCGTGCAGAGCTCAACCTTCCCGTCAGTCTCAAACTAAAGTGACTGATCAAAAGTTTTAATGAGACACACATCGAAACTAAAAAAGATTTATTCATACATAACTACATTTCTTATTTACAACAAACTCATGAATCGGTGACTATGTGTTTATTCCTCTGATCTTCATCTTTAAAACAAAAGACAGCGTAGACGTAGACGTAGACGTAGATGTGTTCTTCAGAAGCGTGTGGAGAAACCTCTGAGCTCCAGTTTGTCGATGCTCCTCTGGTTGGAGAAGGACGCTCTGGTGATGCGAGAGCTGGGACTGCCCTCTTTAGCCAGCCACACCTTCCTACGAACAACCACAACATGAGAGAGTCACAACTAACGCACTACAAACACAAAAGCTGGGATTCCACACTTCTCAGGGAAATGGAATGAACTGATCCAAACCTTTAAGACCCCATATTCTTCTATTTTCTATGTTCTAATGTCGTTTCCTCATCACAAACAGACCTGGAGTTGTGTTTTGTTTCATTCACACAAGTTTAACACACAAACTCTGCAGATGTAGGTTGAGTTCTCTGCAGCAAAGAACCTGAAGAAGCTGAAGTTCGGTAGCTTGGCTTGATACCAGCTTTGACAAGTGCCTTCTGCTATTGTGTCCATGAGCAAGACTCTTAAGAACAGCCGTGGGTATAGACACGACCGCAAAAGTAACTAAGGGTGAAGTGGATGAATTATGAATGAGGTTTGAGACACTCTGAGTCCCAGTAATGGTTCATCAGACCAATGTAATATTTAAACCAATTACTAAAGTACCTGTCTAGTCACTAACCAGATGCTCAGTGCAGAACAGAGACCAGACCTGAGACTAGACCTGAGACCAGACCTGAGACCAGACCTGAGACTAGACCAGAGACCAGACCTGAGACTAGACCAGAGACCAGACCAGAGACCAGACCTGAGACCAGACCAGAGACCAGACCTGAGACCAGACCAGAGACCAGAGACCTAGAGACTAGACCTGAGACCAGACCTGAGACCAGACCAGAGACCAGAGACCTGAGACCAGACCAGACCAGAGACCAGACCAGAGACCAGACCTAGAGAGACCAGAGACCTGAGACCAGACCTGAGACCAGACTGAGACCAGACCAGACCTGACCTGAGACCAGACCAGAGACCAGAGACCAGAGACTGAGACCTGAGACCAGACCTGAGACCAGACCAGAGACCAGACCTGAGAGACCAGACCTGAGACCAGACCACCTGAGACCAGACTAGAGACCAGACCAGACCTGAGACCAGACCAGAGACCAGACCAGAGACCAGACCTGAGACCAGACCTGAGACCAGACCTGAGACCAGACCAGAGACCAGACCAGAGACCAGACCTGAGACCAGACCTGAGACCAGACCTGAGACCAGACCTGAGACCAGACCAGAGAGACCAGACTAGAGACCAGACTAGACCAGACCTGAGACCAGACCTGAGACCAGACCAGAGACCAGACCTAGACCAGACCAGACCAGAGACCAGACCAGAGACCAGACTAGAGACCAGACCAGAGACTAGACCAGAGACCAGACTAGAGACCAGACTAGAGACCAGACCAGAGACCAGACTAGAGACCAGACCAGAGACTAGACCAGAGACCAGACTAGAGACCAGAGACCAGAAGACCAGACTAGAGACCAGACCAGAGACTAGACCAGAGACCAGACCAGAGACCAGACTAGAGACCAGACCAGAGACCAGACCAGACCAGAGACCAGACCAGAGACCAGACTAGAGACCAGACTAGAGACCAGAGACCAGACTAGAGACCAGACTAGAGACCAGACCAGAGACTAGACCAGAGACCAGACTAGAGACCAGACCAGAGACCAGACTAGAGACCAGACCAGAGACCAGACCAGAGACCAGACTAGAGACCAGACCAGAGACCAGACTAGAGACCAGACCAGAGACCAGACTAGAGAGACTAGACCAAAGACCAGACCAAAGAGCAGACCAGAGACCAGACCAGAGACAAGAGACCAGATACAAGACCAGAGACTAGAAACTAGACCAGACCAGAGACCATAGACCAGATGGTCAGTGGTACCAATTCTTTAGACTTCAAATACGTGGTAAAGTCTACACTCACGTAAATCACCAGAAAAGCTTTATTCTGGATTGTAGATACTGTTTTAGTGTTATTGTTTTCAGGGATAAGATATCTCCTGCCCTCTGCTGGAGACAGTTGGAAATGAAGTAATTGAATGTAATAAATGAGCAGCATTGTTAACGTGACACTAACAAATAAAATGAAAAAAATATAGGGTTTGTTGGATAAGACGTGGCGAGAAATGGGATGATGAAGAGTGGGAAGAGACATTCAGTAAAAAGTCATTTGGCAACGCAAAATGAAAACCAAAAAAATCATCTCGTGTGATTTTACCGAGAACACTTCTCTAAAGACACATAGGACTAACTCAGTAGCCTTTCTGTGACACCTAAGTGAAAAACACGAGAAAAGCAATGAGCGATATCTCAGTATTAATATCAATATTGGCCAAAATGAAGGTTTGGTCATTTTTTGATAGTAGAATTTATTTTTATAAGTTGCCCCAGTCTCTGTGTGATCAGTTTGTTCTCAGTGCATCAGATTCTGAACAGACTAGTGACTTACAATGGAAATCAAAGAGGTGTGAAGCTAAAAGAGTCAACTTATCTTATCTGGGGTTTTTATTTTGCTCTTTTGTTCGTAAATCAAACTGCAGCCTCGGTGAGCTTCATTTGACTGAAGCCGAAAACTGTGGGTGACGTCACAGTCCCTCGGTCCACTTTTATACTTTTATACAGTCGATGAGATTTGCCTGCAGACGTTTGTGTTTAACCCTGCAGCTGTTCACACATGCAGCTGTTCAACTCCTGAGCCTCTGGTGAGCAGCTGTGACCAGAGACCAGAGACTAGACAACAGACCAGACCAGAGACTAGACCAGAGACCAGACCAGAGACCAGACCAGAGACTAGACCAGAGACTAGACCAGAGACCAGACCAGAGACCAGAGACCAGAGACCAGACCAGAGACTAGAGACTAGACCAGAGACCAGAGACCAGAGACCAGACCAGAGACTAGACCAGAGACTAGACCAGAGACCAGACCAGAGACTAGACCAGAGACCAGACCAGAGACCAGAGAGACCAGAGACTAGACCAGAGACCAGACCAGAGACTAGACCAGAGACCAGAGACCAGAGACCAGACCAGACCAGAGAGAGACCAGAGACCAGACCAGAGACCAGACCAGAGACCAGAAGAGACCAGAGACTAGACCAGAGACTAGACCAGAGACTAGACCAGAGACTAGACCAGAGACCAGACCAGAGACCAGACAAGAGACCAGACCAGAGACCAAAGACCAGAGACTAGACCAGAGACTAGACTTGAGACCAGAACAAAGACCAGACCAGAGACTAGACCAGAGACCAGACCAGAGACTAGACCAGAGACCAGACCACAGACCAGACCTGAGACCAGACCTGAGACTAGACCAGAGACCAGACCTGAGACCAGAGACCAGACCAGAGACTAGAGACCAGAGACTATTCTGAAGACCAGACCAGAGACTAAACCTGAGACTAGACCAGGGACCAGAGTCTAGACCAGAGTCCAGACCAGAGACCAGACCAGAGACCAGACCAGAGACTAGACCAGAGACCAGACCAGACCAGAGACTAGACCAGAGACCAGACCAGAGACTAGACCAGAGACCAGACCAGAGACCAGAGACCAGACCAGAGACTAGACCAGAGACCAGACCAGAGACCAGACCTAGACCAGAGACCAGACCAGAGACTAGACCTGAGACTAGACCAGGGACCAGAGTCCAGACCAGAGACTCCAGACCAGAGACTAGACCTGAGACTAGAACAGGGACCAGAGTCCAGACCAGAGACCAGACCAGAGACCAGACCAGAGACCAGACCAGAGACTAGACCAGAGACCAGACCTGAGACCAGACCTGAGACTAGAACAGGGACCAGAGTCCAGACCAGAGTCCAGACCAGAGACCAGACCAGAGACCAGAGACCAGACCAGAGACCAGACCAGAGACTAGACCAGAGACCAGAGACCAGAGAAGTGCAGAGAAAGAGACGAGAAGCCTGTGAAAGCGGTCGATCGCTATCGCACTTTTGCAGCCTCATCAAAACTTCATCTCTTTTATTTGTTAAGTGTAAACCCCGCCCACAGATGAGAACAGCCAATAGGAAACAGCCTCTGTCCTTCTCACTCACACATGATCGATTGCTTTGGCCTTGGCATCTTGGATCTTTGCTGTGAACTTTTTCCACTGTGAATTTTCCACTTTGAATTTTGACTGTTGAATTGGAGAGCTTGAAAATACATGTGCTGAATATTTAAAAACTAAATTTTTTTATTCAGAATTTGAAACATATTGAAAAAGTATTTCAGTAATTCAGAATAAAAATAATAAAAACATATTTTTTCAGAGTTAAAAAATTAAAAGTGAGAAATTTGGCAGTATTTAAAATTCAAAATCTAACAGAACAAATGATCTTCCACAGTCTGTCAGGACAGTGTCAGTGAACTGAACATAATGTGCGTCCTATCCTTGTTTCCCTAGTGGGATATGTGCTGATTGTGTTGTGATAGCGCTCTGAAGGGGGAGTGACTGTGCAGGGAGTGGACCGTAAGCAAAGGGAGGAAGAAAAATGAACGTTATAAAAGGTAACATGGTGATGTGAATGTCATGTGTGAGCAGTTCATTCCCCATAGAAGGAAAACTAAAAAGGTTTAAGTTGAGCCAAATTTAAAGAAATCCTGTGGGGCGTCATGGGACATTTCCAAACTGTCCTTATCTGTGACTTTTAAAATGTATTCCCCTACAGATTACAGATTACAGACCCCAAAATGTAGTTTGTAATGTAATGCAGTAAATTACTTAAGGTGATTAATGTAATCTGAATACTTTGGAGTACTTGATATTGTCATGTTTTTTAAAATGACATGAATGTTACAACAACATCCTGAAAATTCTTGTTTGTTCTCTTCAAATTGTCTGTTGAGCCCAAGTCTCCATGAACAGACTTTTGTTTACTGTCCTTTTAGTCCTGGTTTAGTCCTGGTTCAGTCCTGGTTTAGTCCTGGTTCAGTCCTGGTTCAGTCCTGGTTTAGTCCTGGTTCAGTCCTGGTTTAGTCCTGGTTCAGTCCTGGTTTAGTCCTGGTTCAGTCCTGGTTTAGTCCTGGTTCAGTCCTGTTTAGTCCTGTTTTCCTGGTTCAGTCCTGGTTCAGTCCTGGTTTAGACCTGGTTTAGACCTGGTTTAGTCCTGGTTAAGTCCTGGTTTAGACCTGATTTAGACCTGGTTTAGTCCTGGTTCAGTCCTGGTTTAGTCCTGGTTCAGTCCTGGTTTAGTCCTGGTTCAGTCCTGGTTTAGACCTGGTTTAGTCCTGGTTTAGTCCTGGTTTAGACCTGATTTAGACCTGGTTCAGTCCTGGTTCAGTCCTGGTTTAGACCTGGTTTAGTCCTGGTTCAGTCCTGGTTTAGTCCTGGTTCAGTCCTGGTTTAGTCCTGGTTCAGTCCTGGTTTAGTCCTGGTTAAGTCCTGGTTTAGACCTGGTTTAATCCTGGTTCAGTCCTGGTTTAGTCCTGGTTCAGTCCTGGTTCAGTCCTGGTTTAGACCTGGTTTAGACCTGGTTTAGTCCTGGTTAAGTCCTGGTTTAGACCTGATTTAGACCTGGTTTAGACCTGGTTTAGACCTGGTTCAGTCCTGGTTTAGACCTGGTTTAGACCTGGTTCAGTCCTGGTTAGACCTGGTTTAGACCTGGTTTAGACCTGGTTTAGACCTGGTTCAGTCCTGGTTTAGACCTGGTTTAGCCCAAAATGTGAAAACAGGAAAATACCGCCGTGTAATCCATTTATTTCAACAAAGTAACTGTAATCCAAGTACCACTCACTGAAACAGTAACTGTAACTGAATTCAGTTACTCATCATTTGTACTCTGATTACATAACTCCGGTACATGTAATCTGTTACTCCTCAACACTGCTGTGATCTGTTGAGTCTGCAGAAGCACAGACCGGGCTCTCCACTCGGGGTCCAGGCCTCAGTGTGATGGGAAAACGGGACTCAGGAACATTCCTCTGACTCTATATTTACCCTGAGAATGTGGACGATCGAACCACGACTCACCACAAGTTTCTGACCGTCCGTGTGTTTGTTTGTTTTTGTGTGTGAATGCGTTTGTGCGTGCGTGTGTATTTATAACAGCGGGGACTCAAATCCGTCTACAATTCTACACCGACTACACGGTTTGAAGTTCAGACGTGGATTCAGTTGGTTTGTCAGTCTGCGGAAAATGAATGGAGGTCAATGTAACGTCCCCGAGAAGCATGTAAAGCCAACGTGTGTGTGTGTGGATTAAAGTAGATTGTAGATTGTAGAAGGATCGAGGTCATCCGTGTGAGCCGTGTGAGCCGTGTGAGCCGTGTGAGCCAAGTGAGCCGCATGTGGAGATGTGGACGGAGAGATGTCCTACTTAGATTGGACGCAAAGTATTTAGTTTTATTTTGTTCATATTATATTTTATATGGAAAATAATTAGTTTCATCTGATTTTGAATTAGAATTTTACTCTCAAAAAAACATGTTTGAATTATTGTTTTTATTCTGAATGGCAGAAGGTGTATATTTTCAAAATGTTTAAAATTCAATATAAAAAAACCCTAAAAACTTTTCAATATTCACCTTAAATATGTTCAAGCCCAGAAATTCAACAGTCAAAATTCAGATCATCAAATTTGCAGTGAAAACAATTCGCAGCAAAAGATCCAAGAGAGCCAGGCTGGTGCCACCTAGTGCCTCCGCTCAGTTTCATTTCTCTCCAGAAACGCACACAGCCAATCAGTGAAGAGCCAGACATTCTGTGTTGGCAACGATTCCTGAGATCAAGGATTTAAAGTCAGAACAAAGAGAATGTTTGGTGAATTTTATCAAGGGGAAAGACGTTATTACTCTTCTTCTCACAGGTTTTGGGAAAAGCTTAATATACCAGTTAACCCCGTTAGCGGCGCATTACATACGTCACGACCAAATAGCAGAAACTGGTTAAATAAAAAAAAAAGTACCCGCATACCACCGAGTGAACGAATTCTAATGCTGCGTGGTCAAATGGTTTCCACAAAGTGAAACCGTCTGATGAATCAGACTAGATTCAAGGTGCCAAGGCCTAAGCAACTGATCCAAAGTGATCCAATTTAACTTGGTAACAAACAGGAAATGGTGCATAAATACGCTCTCTGAATAAAAGCCCCCCTCCCCCCACTACATGGCAGGTTTATAATACTACATCCCCGAGACAGAATCACATCATGCTTAGATACAAAATAGTGGAGTTAGAGCACATTGAGTGTGGCTAGTTTACGAGCAGAGCTAGTGCACATGTGAACCATTCATCAGAGCGACACTGTCAACTCTGCAGGCAAGGGACCGACACCAGGCGTATTATACATGTATATGCATCATTCCACTGCACACAGTAAAGCTGGGCATCATTAAGAAGCTGCCGATGCAATACATACCTCAATACATAGGCCACAATACCATACAGTGCACTTTTGATTCGATACGATATATTTCAAATTGAGTCAATACAATAAAAAAACTAGAAAAGCAGTCAGAGAGCGCAGACCTCCGCCAAGGACTACCCCCATTTTTATATAAATTGCGATAAAATCAGTCTTGTGGATCAGATCCGGATCAGCCTTTGGAATATGAAAGAGGATCCCATTGTCCATCCCTGAGTCACATTTCATGGGGTTTGGTCAATAATTAACCGAGATATTGAGAAACAAATTGTTTGGCCCCATTTACCACAATGTTAACTCAAATTTCAAAGTGATCCAGAATCTAGGATTTCTTCCGGATCACCCCCAAAATGAAATCAGTTCTTCCTTTTCACATTTCCAACAAATCCTGAAAATTTATTCAAAATGGGTCCATAACTTTTTGAGTTATGTTGCTAACAGACAAACAAACAAACAAACAAACAGACAAACGCCGGCAAAAACATAACCTCCTTGGCGGAGATAATAAAGGCTGAATCATGTCTGTGATACAAAAAGTCTTTGTTAAATCACTTCTTGAGCAAACTTCATATGAAACACAAACATTTAATCATCAAAACAGTGAAAATGTCAAATGTGTCACATAAATGAGTTTCCTTCTTATAAACAAACAACAAAACTGTAGCTGTAACAAAATAATTTAGTAAAATATACCAAAAAATACTCCTGACGATATATCAATACAGCAGCCCACGATACTGATAATGTATAAGCACATTAAACAAGTTTAATAATACGATATATATCGATATTTTGATATTTTTGCACACCCCTAATATTACACTAAATTTAACTCTTGTGAACCATGTTATAATGTTGTTTCCTCCTCAAAAACAGACCTGGAGTTGTGGTTTGTTTCATTCACACATGTTTGAGTAACTCTTTTTTATTAGCCTGTCTACATCTGCAGAGCTCAAAATGCTCTGTTCCACCTTGTGATGTCATAAAGTCTTAGTTCTTAAGTTAACAGCTCCTTTTAACTTCAGTTTAGTAGAGATTGACAATTCCAGGGCTGAAATTATCCAAATGATTTTAGTAAAGGTGTGTGGAGTTTAACAACACAGTGGAGCACTTCCTGTATTACCACATGACATCACAAGGTGGGACAGAGTGTTTAAATGTGTGAATGAAACAAAACTCAACTCAAGGTCTGTTTGTGACAAGGAAACATTAAAACATAGATCATAAAAAGGCGTAATAGGAGCTTTTCATCAGATCTCAGCTTCACTTTTTCCTCCCTCTCTCTTCACTTTCATGTTTTCTCTTGGTTCAAACACAGTGAAAGTGTCTCCACCCACACACATCCCTTCCTCTCTCCATTATTCCTCTCTTTCCCCTCCACGCACGAGCAGAGGAACAGCTGCTTCCTGTTTCCCAGGCCCACAGGAAGTGAGTTCGTGGTGGTTTGGACTATGCGCTGAATCCCAGGCATTTGGCCCCGGCGTCACCTTGGTTACGACGGATTACGCCACCGATTCATGTTACGTTTCTGCTGAGTCTGCTGCTTTTAGTTCCCATGTTTGCTAAATTTAGACTAAATACTTTATTATGAGTATTGCACTTTTCATTGTTTCCATGGAGATGTTATTGCTTTGCTTGGAATGTTTCACGGTATGGCATTAAACTTCTCTGTCTCCGCCATCTGTCTTGAATGTGTCACAGTACGGCTTTAAACCTTTTTATCTTCATGGAAATCAAACCAGAACAAGTTACAGGTCAGATCTGTGGAGAGGCGACCTGCTCACAGTCAGAATGTCTGTTTTTCTAGGTATTTTTGAGAAATAAAACAAACTGTAATTGAATAAATGTAAAGTAGAGGTGTTTAATTGTTACGTTTACCAAATCAAAATAATTTAATTCTGAAAAAAAAAGTAATCTGCTTTAAAAAACAAACAAATATGTAAACACTTAATTCCTAATGAAAATGATTATTCGGAATTAAACTTAATTCTGAAGTGGGTTTATTCTGATTTTAAAGCTGAATTCATTTATTCCTCGATCATGTACATGTTTATTCTTCTTAAAAATAATTCCGGTCATTCAGTTCATGCTCGTTGTGTCGAACTTTTAGCGCGATCCCGACGATCCAGCTCCACCAATCCAGACTTTGGTCTTTCATCCACGTCTCTTTGGATTTGTGAGCGGGATGTGGGAGTGGGCTGAGGTAGAACAGCCTCACACTCACTTTGTCTTCTTCCTTCCTTCTCCAGCACTTTTCCCTTCTCCTCTTCACCTGACAGACGTAAAACATGATGAGAGAATTCTCCAGCTGCTGCTTCGCAATTCTCATCGGAACCACTGTGAAAAAAGTTTGGATCATGTTTGTGTCCGTGGCGTAACGACAAACCGATATGACAGAAAAGCCGGTAGCAGCTGAAGTGTGTGTTTTCTTCCAGTCGATGTATAAAATAAAGTAAATACGTTGGTGTCTCTGTCCAGTCAGATCCTTCCCCACCCCCAGACGCTGAGCGGAATTAAATAAATAACTATATAAATTAAGATTAAATTAAAAACTATTAATTTGGAATTAAAAAACATCATGTAAACGTGGCCAGTGTCATACTGTGGAACATTCCAGGCAGAGCAATGACGCCTCCATGGAAACAAAAAGGCGATGGACCTCCAACCAAAAAGCGAAACAGTGCACCTTTAACATGTTTCATAAATTTCTGTTTCATTTTTGACTCTCTAAGTCCCTGCTCATTTGCTCTCTGCGCTAAGTCACTCTCCCTTCAGAGAGTTATATCACATGATAATTGGCAGGCTTTTCATTAATGAAACCACTGCACATTGCATCAGCTTTGTGAAGTTGTTGTACAGTGTACAGTTTGTATCATGTTTTTGTGTATTTCTGGAGAATTGTCATGTGGGAGCGAGGGTGATGTAGGCTGGTGGGCGGAGCCTTGTACAGAGATCATATGTTAACTCAAACATGCCTTGATGACATTTTTGACGAGGGATATATAAATAGGCTATATTAAAGGTGCACAGTCTGGAACTTTTCTGGTGGAGGGTCCATCATGAAATGAAACAGAAAATGCAAACCAATGTTCTTGTAGAGAAACAGTAAAATAAAAGTGAAAAAATGAATATCACACTCAGATGGCCGATCCAAAACTTAAAAAAAAAAAATAATAATAATGTTTTGGCAAAAAAGCCTTCATCAGATCATTTTTCTTGCTTTTTCTTAAGGGTCCATCATCACCTGCTTGTTCCCATGGAGATGTTATTACTTGGTTTGGAATGTCCCACAGCATGGCATTACACTTATCGACCTCCATGGATATTTTTCAGTAAAATCGTCTGTATCTGAATAAATGTAAGATACTGTAGATAAGTTTAATGTCATACTGTGTTACATTCCAGTCAGTCCAGGGCAATAACATCACCATGGTGACGATCTGTACTGGGGCAAGACATATTTTGCTCAGATACATGGGGGGAAAAAAACGGTGTCAGGACCTTAAAGCCTCTTGTGTTTTATATTCTCCAGACAGATGAGAGGAAGTGGGGTCGGGGTCAGGGTCAGGGTCAGGGTTAAGTGCTGTGGAATCCATTAACATCCAGTGACCTCAGAAAGGACAAAAACATTACAACGAGCGGGCTTCTTATAATGGTATAGTATTTATTTTACTACAGGATAAGTAAAAGTAGATACCGAACATATAATAACTGCAATATTCACGTGGTAAGACTTATTAAAGAGCGGTATTTTACTTCTACAGGGTATTAACTGCCAACATGTAACATCTTTAGATCACCGTGTTACTTTTTATTGATTGGAAAGTGCTATATTCGCAAAAAGGTATTAACATGTATTATGAGTCTCCCCTGCGCTAAGCAACTCCCCCTTCAGAGCACTATCACAACAAAACGCTGATTTTGAAACCACCGCACATCGCATCAGGTTTGTGAAGTCGCCGTGTACAATTTTGTATCGTGCTTGTGTGTATTTATGGAGAATTTTCGTGTGGGAGTGTGGGTGACGTAGGCTTGTGGGCGGAGCTTCGTACAGACTCTTGCAGCTAACAGTAAGGCGGGTTCAAATAGGGCCTAGGAGAGATCGCTTATGGCTCAAACCCACAGGGGAGACATGTAAAACCTCTTCCGGCATGTTTTTGATGAACATGGTATAACGCCCCAAAAACTTTTGTATGTCATAAGTTTTACTTTATGATCATATTTGTACTATTTGTTGCATTTACTCTATTTTTTAATATATCACATACTTGCCCTATCTCATGTTGTATGTAAAAAATATATAGGTTATATTAAAAGCGTACAATCTGTAACTTTTCTAGCGAAGGGTTCATCAGCTGCTTGTTTCCATGGAGATGTTATTGCTTGGCCTGGAATGTCCCACAGCATGGCATTATCTTATCTACCCCCATGGCTATTTTTCTACCAATAAAACCACCTGTATTTAAATAAATGCAAGATAGATACTAAGGGTGTGCAAAAAGATTGAAATATTGATATAGAGCATCGTTTAATTTGATAGTATCATAATTTTTAGGCATATTTTACTAAATTATTTTGTGTAAGAGCTATAATTGTGTTGACATTTTCACTGTTTTGAGTAAAATGGGTGTTTTTCATCTTAACTTTGCACAGACTTAGTGGACTTAGCATCACAGCCATGATTTAGCCTTTGGTTTTCACTGAACTGCATCAAACTGATTTGAAATATATCGTATTGATACATACATCGAATTGAATCGAAAGTGCACTGTATCGAAAAGCGTATTGTATCGTGGCCTGTGTATCAAGATATGTATCATATTGACAACTTCTTAATGATACCCAGCCTTAATAGATACGTTTAAAGGGACAGTTTGGAATTTTGGACATAGGACCTCATTTCCTACTGAGAAAGAGTACTGTAGATGTGTGAAGACACTTTTTAAAATATTCCGTCCAGTCCTTGTATTTGCAGAGGTCGCTGGTGCTAGGCTAGTGCATGTCAATGGCCATAGTTATCCTGCCACTAAAAACAGTCTTACCCACTCCACAAAACACCCAAAGCAAAACTGTTTATTACACCAGACTGTCCATGTGAATGTCTGTGTTGATAGAAAAATGTAAAAATAAAACCAACCTGCCTTTGAAGGATTTATGTCTGAGCAGCAGCAGTGAGTTGTACTTCCTAACAAAAAGCTCAGCAGTGGCGGATTAATATCACCTAGCACCTATCTTACCACCAAAGTAATAATTTGTTTACCTGCAGCTGCCATCGCGGCACATAGAGCACATGAAGAAGCCTGTTCCAGATATGGCCACGTTCACATCATCACAACTAACAAGAGCAGAGTAAAATTCCACTGCTGCTGAGAAAATAGTCCTTCAACATGTGACGATTCATGTTTTATTTCAAACATTATTCTATCCACACAGACATTTACATTGACAGTCTATGTTACAACTGTTTTGTTTCGGGTGTTTTGTGGAGTGGGTAAGACTGTTTTTAGTGGCAGGATAACTATGGCCATTGACATGCACTAGCCTAGCACCAGTGACCTCTGCAAATACAAGGACTGGATGGATTATTTTAAGTGTCTCCACACGTCTCCAGAACTCTGGCTCACTAGGAAATGAGCCCCTATGTTCAAAATCTGGAACTGTCCCTTTAAGGCCATATTGTGTGACATTCCAATCAAAGTAATAACATCGCCATGGAGACAAGCAGCTGTAAATGCAGCTGTTGTTATGTCTGTGACAAAGTGCGCCTTTGTCCCATGAAACAAATATTAATTTCATTTCACACACTTGTTCATTTGTTCATGTCCATGTCCAAATAAACAGTTACATATCATTCTGGGTTATTTTGTTAAATTGTCACATTGTTACACATTGTTCATTTAAATATACATTATTTGTTAATTCATTTCAGTTATGAATTTCAGTTAAATCAATATTCCTTATACTAATACTCCCTATATACCTGCAGCTCCACATGATTCAAACAGAATAGAGGGCCTGCATCATGTTGGCCATTTTTTTAAACCTTGGGAGGAGGTCATGGGCATGTGGAGGGGGGTTTTAGATTGTTTCCGTTTAATTGTTTTTGTGTATTTTGGTTTCAGTATTTCATTGTTTATAGTTTATATATTTTAAACACTTTGGTTTAGGGGACTTAAGCCTTGATAAATAGAATAGCGAGCTTTAGAGTTTTGAAAGTTACCTCTAAAGGATTATGCAATTTATAAAAGGAAAAAAAAAAAGAACACAATGACATCTAGATCAGGGGTGTCAAACATAAGGCCCGGGGGCTGGATCCGGCCCTCCAAGACCTTTAATCTGGTCCTCTTCTGATTTTCTACTAAAATATTTCAATGATATTTTCTATTAAAATATTGGTGATTTTCTGCTGCACTTATCATAGCAGCATCTCCAGCATCTCTGTACGTGGCCCCTCCCACCAGAGCAGCACAAATGAAGACTTGTCTCTTTCCAAACGCTCTTAAAGGACGATCGTTTTGACTGTTGACCGTGACACCCTCATCAGAAAAATGTCCAAAATGAGAAAAGTGGAGCAGAGTGCAGGATTTTCCAAGAAAAATTGACTTATTGCCATTTGCATACAAGATAATATTAAAACGATGTGTTGAAATTGCATTTTTCTTAAAGTTTCAGGTTGTTCATAATATTATAATATTTTGTAAAATGAAGAGTTCATCAACTAAAAAAGATTTCTGTAATAGATTTGCTTTTCTCTGCACAAATATTTGAACTTATTGTTATTTTTGGGGTTTATATGACATGAGTTTTCTGATCCGGCCCCTTTGGGATCAAAGTAGGTTGGATACGGCCCCCAGACCAAAATGAGTTTGACACCCCTGGGTTAGATGAAGAAAACGGGGCCATTTTCTCAGTTTTCTACTACTACATACTATTGCCAACAGAGCTGGAAGGAAGTCGTCATCCACATGTTTCAAGACGCTGGTTTTGTGACGTGAGCATGAATAGAGCACATTAGGAGGAGACTTCTATGTGGTCAGGTGCACATGGTTGTTCCATTGATTTAAGTTATTTATTTTCAGTTTGTTCGAACAGTTTGTAATTAATTTATTTTACGTAAACAACTGGAAGTCTGTTTTAAATAAATTTTGTCCGGTCAAAGGCACTTTTTTTTGTTGCAGTCTGATTCTCACTTCGACCACATCGGGTCAGTTTCCCCACAGTGTCTATTCTGTGTGTACAATGGGATTTTCAAATGCACAAATGTGATTATAGTGAAACTGTATTATAGTGACAGTACAGTCTTTATGTTTTGAGGCCTTGGTTGCCGGTGGTTACAGCCCGAGTGGAGGTCGCATGTATGATTGTTTTGTCCTGATGGAATGTAAATCAAATGACTCCACGTCCTCATCCTAACAGGGATACTAGTCTGTGTGTGTGGACAGGGATTTAGGACACTGTGAGGTCTAAACTCTGTACACATTCACGTCACAGAGACCCGCCGCACTTATGGGGACCGAAACACTTTATTATTACTAACAATGTGCTTTAAATGTCCCATATGGGTTAAAATAGGTTAAGGTTAGGCAAGTAGTGATGTAGTCTGCATTCCTGTGGCTTTAATCCCTTTTAAACATACATCATTTAACATTTTATCATTTCAAAATAAAATAAAATATACTTTATAAACTATAATCTGTTTCCAATGAGGTACTTTAGGCATTGGAGCTCCCTCTGCTGCAACGGGAACAAACATTTAGAACGTAAACAGCTCAAGTCTCTATCCTCAGAGAATGCTGCTATGCTAATATGTGTGTTTGTTGTGAAAATAATTTGGCCATAAAATGAGTCCTGTGATGGTTTATGGGCTTAAAAACTGCACAGGAGAAGTACGGAGTTTTATCTATGATGGAACAAAATGGGCAAAATGCAAAAGTTGCATTTTTGCAGCTCAGAGAAGATAAAATTGAATTAATTGATACATGAAACAAAAGTGAAGAAGGAAAAATGCAACTCCAGGTACGTTTTTGATGAGGGGACATTAGAACAGCTCCAAAAGTCAGAATGTCGTCTTTAAGGTCAGGATCAGTCTCCAGGAAATGAATGTAACTCAATAATGTCCCTAAAAAGCATGCATACCCAACGTGTGTGTGTGTGTGTGTGTGTGAGAGCGGGCAGCAGGTCCCCGGGGTGATGATGTCATCTCCAGGAGACATCCACACCCCGATGACATCACTCCCGCTGGACACTCTGCAGTCGGAGCACAGGCCTCGTCTCGCCTCATGATGGATCGTGATGAGACTCATTCAGAGGACAGGAGACGGGGACAGAGGACAAAACTGGGACAGAGCGCTGGGGGAGGAGGGTGTGGTCAGAAAAAAACTGAACTCCGCCCACCGCCCTGCTCATGTTACACAATGGGACAATCAGACAGGAAGCATAAAGTGTATTGTACATGCTCAGGCCACGGCCTGTTTCACTGGCCGAGACAGCACAGTGTTTAATGATGATGGAAGTGTTCAGTGAAACAGAGAGTCCAGCACAAGAACAGCCCCACCGCTTTAACAATACTCATCTGACCTCAGAAGCTGAGCAGGTTGGGTCTGGTTGGTATTGGATGAGAAATAATTGGGAAAGCAAACTGTGCACTGTTGTTGTGTCCTTAGGCAAGGCACTTCATCAGCATTGTCTAGTATGAATGCAGTGTGTGTTGGTAGTAGTTGGAGGGTCAGTGGTGCAGATCAGCAGTGTAACTTCCATCAGTCTGTCCCAGGGCAGCTGTGGCAGCAGCAGATACTCCCACAGAGTGTGGAGTGAGTTAAACAGAACAGTGTAAAGTGATTTGGAAATAGTGCCAGATAAATCAGGAGCATTATTATTAGGTTTTGTTTTGGTTTGTGTGTGGAGAAGGAAACCTGAGCTCTGACAAGAGCACACTGTCAGGAGGAGGCTCATAATACAACATGACTACAAGCTCCAGAAATACTCCAGACAACTTCAGTCTTATTTATTATAAGATAAATTCATCCATTAAAAAAAAACAAAACGTATTTGGAGAAGTTTCACACGCAAGGGTTGGAGTTGTCTTGAAAACACTGTTCTCCAAATAAGAGGCTGTTATGAAAAAAGTGAATGATATTATCCTGATTTTAAAAAACATTTGGTTTGATGAGGATCAGAACAGACAGATGTGTGGGATGAGAAAAGAAAGTTGACGGTGAAACATGTTCTTCTTCACTCATGGTTCCAGAGTGTGTACGAGCCCTTTAACGCTGCTGCATTTGAATGTATCTATCCCCCTCTAGTGGCTTGTGGGTGTCATTGCATCATAATAGAAAACTGCATCAGATTTATTAAACTGATCAGTTTTTGGTTATGTTGGTTAAGAATATAAACTGTGCATTACATTCTGCCACAGTGAACACATGTATATTGTGTACTCACATCTCCTCGACCTGATTCGCGGGCCCCTGGACTTGTCCCACCACCGACCCACTGTGAGTGTTCTTCACCCAGCCCACCAGACCCAGACGCAGCCCCTCTTTCTCTGTGTACTGGACACAGGACAGAGGACAGAACAGCTGAATACATGATGTTAGTCCAAAAGCATCATGGGTCAAAAGTAGAGTAGAAAACTTACCATTCGGAAACACACACCTGAAAAGAGAAACAGAAACCAAAATAAGATTGATTTAATAAAATAAAAATAAAAAAAAACATATTGGACCATCCCTAGTCTTCAGCTGTTTCAACTGTCTCAGCAGTTTTATGAAAAACTCACTTTTTCAGCTCAGCAATAGACTGCATGGACATAGCTAACAGCCTAGCTGCCGCTTTCCAAATAGGAAGTTTGCATGTGGCTCTTCCAGCTCCTTCTGACCTGCATGGCTCCCATTGACTTACACTGGAATATTGTGGCCCCTCTGTCTGTAACTGCTGCTATGAGCCTTAGTCCACTTTTTATACAGTCTAGAGCTCAGTAGGTTCAGCTGTAATGCAATAATTAAAGAGGCGGGATTACGCAAAATCAGCTTCTTTTATCTTTCTGCCGTCTTATAACATTGTTCCCTCATCAATAAACATGCCCAAAGAGGTTTTAGGTGTCAATCATGTATGTTTCAATTTTAAAAGCGATCTCTTCTGGATCCTATTCAAACCTTCCTTACAGTTACCTGTAAGATTGTGTCCAAGGCTCCGCCCACAAGCCTTTTCTCCATAAATACACAAAAACATGAGACAAAACTGTACACAACAGCTTGACAGACCTGATGTGATGTGCAGTAGTTTCATTAGTGGGATGCATGCTGATTGTGTTGTGATAGTGCTCTGAAGGGGGAGTGACTTAGAGCAGAGAGCAAAAAACTAAAGTGAAACTTATCTCAATATGTTGGTTTGGGTGAATATAGCATTTTATAAACAATACAAGGAACGTGGTGATCTAAATATGTTAGGTGTTAGCAGTGAATACTCCCTCAGTGTACAACTCAGACACTTATAATAAACATAAATAAAATGTATACTTGTACTGATACTTCGAGTACAGCCCTAGTAAATATCTCTATGGACTGCACAAAGTGAAAGTGCAGAGTGCAGGCTAGCTTCTATATTCAGCTCCTGAGGCTCAGTTTACACTCCACACACAAACACATGCATGCACACACACACACACACACTATACACACATACACACACACACACACGCACACACACACACGCAGTAGCATGCATTGCAAGAGTATAGTACCACACTGACCCTGTACGTATCCGAAGATCTCAAAGTCCACAGATACCAGATCAGACATGCTGAAGACCACCACAGGGTCTGAGGAAGAGGAAGAGGAAGAGGAGGAAGAGGAAGGAGTGCCGCTCTGTGTGCTGCAGGCTGTGGAAGCACTGACACACAACGCCCTCTGCTGGTGACAAGAGAACAGGGTTATCAAAAGTATAAAAATAAGATACTGAAAAAAATAGCATTGAAACTAAATACTATTTTTTGATTTTTTTATATGCACAGGTATCAATACTAAAAAAGTCACACACTATTGTCTAAAAAAAGAGTGTTTTTTTTCTTATCATCATGGCAGACATTACTTTATACTTCTAGTTGTGTAATATTATTTTGAAGTTGCAGTACTCAAGCTTATAACTTTCTATAATTTATATTATAATATCAAGATTTTTAAAAGACATGTTTAGACCTGGTGTAGTCCTGGTGTAGTCCTAGTATAGTCCTGGTTTAGTTATGGTGTCGTCCTGGTTTAGTCCTGGTTTAGTCCAGGTTTAGTCCAGGTTTAGTCCAGGTTTAGTCCAGGTTTAGTCCTGGTTTAGTCCGGGTTTAGTCCAGGTTTAGTCCAGGTTTAGTCCAGATTTAGTCCAGATTTAGTCCTGGTTTAGTCAGGGTTTAGTCCAGGTTTAGTTCAGGTTTAGTCCAAATTTAGTCCTGGTTTAGTCCAGGTTTAGTCCTGGTTTAATCCTAGTTTAGTTCTGGTTTAGTCCTGGTTTAGTCCTAATTTACTCCTGATGTAGTCCTGATTTAGTCCTGGTTTAGTCTTAGTTTAGTCCTGGTTTGGTCTTTTGGTTTGGTCTTGGTGCAATCCTGGAGAAGTTCTAGTTTAGCACTGTTGTAGTCTTGATATTTGAAATTTAGACCCCATAAATCTCTCATCCCTAAGTCTCTGAATACAGACTTGGTTGAATCTCGGTTTAGTCGCTACATTTAGAAAATTCAGATTAAAATGAAAATACATAAATAAATACAATGTCTGTACCTCATTTGTCCACTAGATGTCAGTCACTGCTTATTAATCCCATTCATCACATCTCATAACCAGTGCTGTAAACACTCACTAAACTATTATTTATAGAACAATCACTTCATTATAATGTCTCTGGGTGTCTCTGTGATCATCTGTAGGGTTAGTGGTTTGATCTTTGTGTCCTTGAGCAAGACACTTCCCACACTTTTGCCTGTATAGGAACGTACATGAGGAGCTTAGACCTAAACCTTCAGTGACTGTAATGAGTGAAGCACAGTGAACTGTATAAAATGAGCTTGATTGATAGTTTGCAGCTGATGTCATCAACATTCCTTGGAGGTGTGACGCTAACTGTGGGCACTGCTCTGTCTGAAGTTCTGTTAGACTTTATTTTATGGAACGCTATTTGAGGAATAACTTTGGACCACAGCAAATCAGAAAATGAATGAGGGCAGTGGCTCTCAAACTTTACCACCGAAGAAAAGATATAACTTCTTCTCTTAAACACTAAACACTTGTTCCACAGTTCCACCTTGTGATGTCATGTGGTAATACAGGAAGTGCTTTACTGTGTTTTTAAACTCCATACACCTTCATTAGAATCTTTTACCCAGCCGTGAAGAGAGTGCACACACCACCCGCACACACACCACCCGCACACACACACCACCCGCACACACACCACCCGCACACACACCACCCGCTTCACCCGCATACACACCACTCACCCGCACAACACACCCGCTTCACCCGCACCACCACACCACCCGCGTCACCCGCACACACACCACCCGCTTCACCCGCACACACACCAACCCGCTTCACCCGCTATCACCCGCATACACACACCCGCTTCACCCGCACACCACACCACCCCACTTTCACCCGCTTCACACACACCACCCACTTCACCCGCTAAGCCATCACAATTGTGAGTGATACAAGTCACCCTGCAATCTGTTCAGCCTCCCGCCCTCCGGGAAGAGGTACGTACGCCTCTGTTCCTGCACCACCAGACTCACAAACCCCCCCATATATGCATATAAATGCATATAAATGCATATAAATATTTATTTACATGCATCTGAGTGAGAAACACAATTTTGATTCTTTATATGTTCTCTGTATGAAGAACTGTCAATAAACTTTTTGAACTTTGATCATTTCAGCCGTGCTAATCTCTACTTAACTAAAGCAAAAAGGAGCTGTTCACTTGAAACCTGTCTCTTCATGACATCACAAGTTGGAACAGAGCATTTTGAGCTTTGGAGATGTAAACAGAGTTAATAAAGAGTTACTCAAACATGTGTGAATGAAACAAAACACAACTCCAGGTCTGTTTTTAAGGTTATATCAACATTCAAACATGACATAAAGTTCACTACAGTCCTCTTGTGTGATGTAGGAGTTTTCTAGAGCAGACAGTAAACATGAGCTCTTGTACACAGAGTTTCAGTTGGAACATCTCGTGCCCCATTAGCAGGACCCCACTGTGCTGTCTGGACTCTGGGTAATTGGTTGTTAGTGGGAGGGGGCGGCTATTGTCACGTTCAGAGGCTCTGGGCCAAAAGCTGCAGCCCTTCGTCCCAGGAGACCAGCTCAGTCTGTCTGCTCCACCTCCACCTCCACCACCCTAACCCTACACCAACCCTACACAACCCTACACAACTGTACAACAACCCTACACAACCCTACACCAACCCTACACAACTCTACACAACTGTACACAACTGTACAACAACCCTACACAACTCTACACAACTCTGCACAACTGTACAACAACCCTACACAACCCTACACCAACCCTACACAACTCTACACAACTGTACAACAACCCTACACAACCCTACACCAACCCTACACAACTCTACACAACTGTACACAACCCTACACAACCCTACACAACCTACACAAACTCTACACAACTGTACAACAACCTACACAACCCTACACAACTCTACACAACTCAACAACAACTACACAACTCTACACAACTGTACAACAACTCTACACACAATCTACACTAACTCTACACAACTTTAACAACTCTACACACATCTACACTAACTCTACACAACTTTACACAACTCTACACAACCCTACACCAACCCAACCCAACTTCATACCAACCCTTCACAACTCAGCACAACTCTACAAAAACCCTACACAACTCTACACAACCTTACACCAACCCAACCCAACTTTATACCATCCCTTCACAACTCTACACAACCGTACACACATCTACACAACTCTACACAACTTTACACAACCCTTCACCAACTCAACACAACTTTATACCAATCCTTCACAAATCTACACAACTTTACACAACTCTACACAACTCTACACAACTTTATACCAACCCTACACAACTCTACACAACAACTACAACTTTTACACCAACCCAACACAACTCTGCACAACTCTGCACACTGTTAAATCGAACACTAGAGTTCACTTGGATTCAGCTCGTTTATTTTACTCACAGCTACAAGTTTGTGAATCTTAATGATTGTGGTAAAGTCACATTTACTTTCAGGGTGAAAAAGCCACTTGACTTGTCAATTAGACTGAATGAGACGAGTAACTTCAACAGTGACGTTTTATCGCCAATAGTCCAGCTCCATTTCCCAGTCTGTTCCAGTCCTCCTTTTACTACCTCCCTGTTTTTCCTTCAGCTGCCACTCATATATACTTCCTTTGCCAAGTAAGATGAACTTACTCTTAAACTCACTACATATTTCACAATTGAGGAACTGACTGATTCGTTGGCACAGCTTCACAACATGATTCTATGTAAGAAAACTAAAGTTCCCTTCACTTGCTGTGCATAGTTAGATAAAAGAGGAATTTACTGTACACTACAGAAAAGTAATTACACTAGTCCACTTTAGTCAGGGAATCGATTTCCTAGATTTTTTCCAAGTAAGATCTACTTCAGGAGTCTCCAACCTGTAGCTCGGGAGCTACCAGTATCTCTCCACTCCATTCCAAGTAGCTCGCCAAAGGATTTCCGAATTATATGTATTGCACTTAATAACTAAAATCTGATTCGTTACCATGTAAATGTATCATTTTCATACCTAAATTGTGCACTAATAAATGGTTTATGTTTAATAGGCACCTAACTGCACCCCGTCCAGAACATGCCATAGCTCTTCTTGTTTCTCAATTTCTTGTGGCAACTAAAATGAGTAGCTCTCTGGCACTTTTGTTTCATGAAGGTAACTCACCAGAGGAAAAAGTCTGGAGACTCCTGGTCTACTTATTAGATTTTACAGTGTGGTGGTGTCATAGATTATAACTGTACACCAGGATGGAACGAGACACAATATCCACAAGACAAGGCGAGATACGAGACCGGATCCACAAGATCGAGACAAGACGAGATATGAACATGAATCCTAACATATACATTTCACGATTCAGTTTCCAATTTTTTATTTCTTAGATTTCAAGATAATTTTTCTTTTACGTGCACAATTTTGTGGCAGTTTAGTCTCATGAGATCTCGTCAAAGATCTTGTCCCTTCTTTAAAAAGGCTTTTGCTCTTGTGTCGTGTGTCAGTGATTCACAATAATAATGGGTTATACACGCCTGAGTGCTTTGTTTGTGTTTCCACTTGTAAATTGTGTTTTTGTGTTGTGTGTTGACAGTTGTACAGTTGTGTGTGTGTGTGTGTGTGTGAAAGTGGTGTTGGTCCATACGTTACACTGGACACACATTAGTATAACACATACTGCAGTATAACAGTAGTATTATGAAGGACACTGATGTGACAGAGCCCAGAGGTCAGAATGTACCGGAACACAGCGTCCACACAACATGCCCCAGCTCACAAACGCACACACTAACATACACACACACTAACATACACACACACTAACGCACACACACTAACGCACACACACATGTATGTACGAGCAGATGTAAAAACCTGTGTGATGTCTGAGAGAGTGAGAGACGCTGGGGGGAGAGAAAGAGAAAGAGACGGAGAGAAAGAGAGAGAGAGAGAGAGTTAACCTACATCTACCCACACACACACACACACACACACACATTTGTACACATTTCATACACTTTGTACATTTTCATACATTTGTAAACATGTATGAAAACCTGTGGGAGAGAGGGAACAGAGACGGAGAGAGAGAAAGAGAGATGGAGAGAGAGAGAGAAAGACAGAGGGCTAATATACATGTACACTCACATTTGAGAGAGAAACGGAGAGAGAGAGAGGAAGATCGAGAGAGGGAAGAAGAGACAGAAAGAGAGAAACAGGGACAGAGAAAAAGAGAAAGAGAGAGAGAGAGAGAAGAGAGAAGGGAGACAGAGACAGAGAGACAGGAAGAAAGAAGGGGGGGGGAAGAAAAGAGACAGAAAGAGGGAGAGACGAGAGAAAAAGAGAGAGAGACAGGGACAGAGAAAGAGAGAAAGAAAGGGAGAGAGAAAGATACAGAGAGAGAGGAAGAAAGAGAGAGGAGAGAACAGAGAGATGAGAGAAAAAGAGAGAGAGAGACAGGGACAGAGAGAGAGAAAGATACAGAGAGAGAGAGAGAGGAAGAACGAGAGAGGGGAGAAGAGAGACAGAGAGAGACAGGGACAGGGAGTGAGAGGAAAAAAGAAGAGAAAGAGAGGGGAGAAGAGACAGAAAGAGGGAGACAAGGGAGAAAAAGAGAGAGAGAGAGAGAGACAGGTAGAGAGAAAGAGAGAGAGAGAGAGAAGAGAAGCAAGAAAGGGAAGGGCGGAGAAGGAAGACAGAAAGTGAGAGAGACAAAAGAGAAAAAGATAGAGACAGGGACAGAGCGAAAGCAAGAGAGAGAGAGAGAGGAGAGAGAGAAGAGAGAAAGAGACAGAGAGAGTGAGGAAGAAAGAGAGAGGGGAGAAGAGAGACATGAGAGAAAAAGACAGAGAAAGACAGGGAGAGAGAGGAAGAAAGAAGAGAGAGAGAGGGGAGAAGAGACAGAAAGAGGGAGACAAGGGAGAAAAAGAGAGAGAGAGACAGGGAGAGAGAAAGAAAGAAGAGAGAGGGGGAGAAGAGAGACAGAAAGAACGAGAGAGACAGAGAGAGAGAGAGAGAGAAATTATCATAATGAGTCCGATGAAGGATACAGAAGAGAGAAAGAGAGAGAGGAAAAACAGAGGGGAGAAGAGAAGCAAGATAGAGACAGAGAGAGGGAGAGAGAGAGGAGAAGAGCGACAAAGTGAGAGAGAGAGAGAGAGAGAGAGAGAAAATTATCATAATGAGTCTGATGAAGGATACAGAGGAGAGAAAGAGAGAGAGAGAGAGAGAGAGGAGAAGAGAGACAGAAAGTGAGAGAGACAAGAGAGAAAAAAAGAGAGAGAGAGACAGGTACAGAGAGATAGAGAGAGAGAAAGAGAGAAATGATCATAATGAGTCTGAGGAAGGATACAGAGGAGAGAAAGACAGCGAGAGAGAGAGAGAGAGAGAGAGAGAGAGAGAGAGAGACAAGAGAGAGAAAAGATGAGAGAGAGAGAGAGAGAGAGGAGAAGAGAGAGAGACAGAAAGAGAGAAAGACAAGATAAAAAAGAGAGAGAGAGGCAGGGACAGAAAGAAAGAAAGAGAGAGAGAGAGAGAGAGAGAGTGAAAGAGAGACAGAGTTAGAGGAAGAGAGAGAAAGAGGGGAGAAAGAATAGAGACATAAAGAGAGAGACAAGACAGAAAAAGAGAGAGAGCGACAGGGACAAAGAAAGAAAGAAAGAAAGAAAGAGAGAGAGAGAGAGAGAGATGATCATAATGAGTCTGATGAAGGAGAGATGAGAAAAAAGAGAGAGAGAGGGAGAGGCAGTACACACAGAGAGTACACATGTGTAGTACATCTGTAGGGACAGTATTATCTCTGTTACACAGGCTGTGTGTGTGTGTGAGCGCCCTGATGACCTCTGCTCTGGTTCATACTACACACACACACACACACACACACACACACACACACACACACACACACACACACACTACACACTACAGCATCAGCATCTGTCCAGCTCAACACAATAACACACTGGGTTTATATATGATGTTGTGTTTTTAGATTATTTAAAGGTCCTGCATTACTTCAAGTACTACTTCGTCTTTTGCAGTATCGATACCTGCTCAGATGAGGGTCTAGTTTCGATACTAGTTTTAGCATCTGGTTTCCTATAGGTGAGTTTCATTGTTGACAAAAGCACACGTTGCATGTTGGGAATTATTTTGGTCGGCGGCAAGAAACACTAATTCAACATGACGGACGGAGCGAGAAAACACGTAAAGGGTATTGATCCCGGTTATTTATCCACTCTAACAGCAGAGACCCAAGACCATTTGACCAGAAATTGGTCATAAGCATCGATGGAGCCAAATCACCCTTTTCAACCCCGACAAAAGGTGAACCAAACCAAATTTCTGGTCAGAATCGCCAACTACCTGGACAAATATTCACTTGGGCGATATCCACAATGACTTGGTGGAAACTCCTGGGCCATTCACAGCAGAAAAGATGAAAACCTCCAAGAGTCTCGATGTGTTGTTGAACTTGTTGGAGTCCACGGTTTGTTAGGATCTTCTACGTTTGCTCTGTGAATGTTTGAAAGTCGTTTAATTCACCGTTAGTGGTTCTTTTCACTCAGAATATGAAAAAGACATTTTCCTTCTTCCGTGCTTCTATTTGTGCATCCGATAATGTAGCAGGAATTTACCAATATCGGAGATAAATACGTGAGGTTACGCACTGTGTTTGACCACTATCCTGTTTGTCTCCGACCAAAATATTTCCCAGCATGCAACGCGGGCTTTTAATAACAATGACGTCAGCTGAAACTCGCCTATACTTTTCACGACCCTAGTCCACAGAGAGTTCTAGTTTGTGTTGTTTTGTCTCAGGACACGTTGAATATCTCCACAGAACATCGACGTGGACTAATCACTTTTCCTAATCGTCTCAAACGTGCGGTGGGCGGAGAGCGGCGAGAGCGAGCGGCTGTGGGGGAGGAGCCGTGCTGTGGTGGTGTTCTGTAAATATTTCTACAGCAGACTTCATGTTAGATTCACGTCAGAGTCAGAGAGAGAGTCAGAAAGAGAGCCAGAGAGCCAAAACTAAAGCCAGAGAGAGAGTCAGAGAGTCAGCTGTCACATGTGCAAAGGCCCCCGGCAAACAGAGGGAGGGAGAGCAGGGGTGTACAGAAAAGAGGGAGAGAGAGGAAGAGAGAGAGGGAGAGAGAGAGGGAGAGAGAGAGGGAGAGAAGGGGCATTTTCTAGAAGAGAGACAGAGCAAGAGAGAGAGAGAGAGAGGAGAGAGAGGGCAGAGGAAGAGGAAGAGGAAGAGGAGACTGGCTCACAGGGACTATAGGAGGAACTGTATAGGACAGGAGTATTCAACCAGCCCGGAGAGAGAACATCTCGTCCAGCAGAGGTACAGGACATCAGAATGTTTAAGTATCTGAACAATAAACTGTCAAATCAATAAAAATACAAGTTAAAAACATTTCAACTAAATATACTGTTCACACTGAAACACACAGTAAACCTACATTAGATACAAGGCTGCAGTTTAAAATGAATTAGAGAAAATAAATAAAATGGCTAAATTGTGCATCTTAAAACAAAGTGCTTTATTTCAGAAAAAATCTAATAAAATAGCAGCAGCTTGAGTTTCGCTTTTTCTTTACCTTTCACATTTCAAATTCACAGTCTCAATACATTTTTCAACAGATCCCAAACCCTCTTTCCTCTGTGTCTGTGTTCAGAGTCGCCTTGAATGCTCAGATTTGATTGGCTCAGCAGCATCACAATTGGTTTGTTTGTTTCTTGGTCCATAAATACAGTGCTGTAAAGTTTAGACTCTAAACTGAAAAGGCCCTATTCAACTGATTCAACTTATAAATTTAACTGAATTTATAAATGAAATGAACATTTAGTCTAGTGTGAGAAATGCCACAGTTGCACTAAATCCAAACAGAGTCCTGACCCAGCAGAGCAGCTTTGGTTCAGGCCAGGCTCAGATGAGCAGGAGCAGGGAGTGGTTCTTCCCCGGGAAGAACCAAGTGCACAGAGGACGGATCGCTCCGAACAACATATAACAAACCAAACTGGATTCACACTTCTGCCTGGATGCTTTGCACCGTGAACGGGGAGAACTGGAACAGCCCTCCTGAACCTGCAGTGCACAGTGGATTCTCGCTTTCACCGCATGGATCCAGTGCGCAGACGACAGCACGGAACTGCTCGGACCCAGTCCATTGCTCACTGGTCTTGTTCGTGCCCGTCTGGAACCAGGACGTGGAGGACAGAGCCTCTGGACCATCTGACCAACGCACTCGCAGTACAGCACAAGACCAAGAACCAGAGCCCCAGTCCTTCTTGAGGTGTTGCGCACTACGGTGAGTGACCTGTGTCTTTAGTGCTGTTGGTTGCTGCTGTTTCCTGAACTCAGAGCTTCTGTTCCAGCTGATGTGGTGAGTTTGTACAAAGTTCTACACGCTGATGTTTTATGAGTTCATGGTGATAACTTGAGGTGAGGACAGCTGATGTTTCCGGGGAACAATGGTACCGGGGAACCCCAGGCTGACTCCATCCGGGTCCGTATGGGATCGTGTCTGGGTCCGTACTTGGGACTCTGGCCCGTCTGTTAGTGAGCTCTGGTATAGGAGCACCAGACTGGAAATCCCATCCCAGTTTTTTTTCTCTCTAAGACTCTCTAAGTCTCTAATTCTAAACGTGACTGCTCCATCACTACAGTCACACACTGGACACACAACAGCATTTTTACTTTTATTTTTTCCATTTTGAATCACAGTGTAAAGAAAACATATTTTACCTTTTCTGGAATTTAGTGAGAAACTTTCACAATCCATTCATCTTCTTCCTCTTTATCCGGGACCGTGATGTGGAGGCAGCAGTCTGAGTGAGACTTCCCTCTCCCCAGACACTTTGAGCCAGCCCAGAGACACAGTCCCTCCAGTGAGTCCTGCGTCTTCCCCGGGGCCTCCTCCTGGTGGGACATTCAAACAGATCTATTAACTTTCTGTTCAAAACTTCAATACTGATTTTTTTAGACAAGAAAGTTGACTGCAGAAAGTACAGGAAAAAACAGCAGCAAACAATAACAAAAAGACTTCAGTGTTTTTTTGTCATTAAAACAATTCAAAGATGACCAGTTTAAGAGGACAGTTTAAGAGAGGCTTTGTACTGTGACCATGTTTTAATGCTAGAGACATTTCTGCAGCATAAAAAGGAAAGCAGAGGACTGACCATGTGGGAGGAGACAGAGAGAGAAGAGCAAATAATAAAAAACCTGCGAGCCAAATACAAGGAGGCTAAAGACTCAAACAAACGAAGCGGCCGTGGACGTGTAACCTGAACATTTTACCAAGAACTGGACCGTATTTTGGGAGACAAGCCCAGCGTTTAGGACACTGAGCACGCTCCATGAGTGTGATGTCGTCGTGTCCTCCCCTGCTCATGCGGGACACTTTGGGGAGTTTAAAGTTCACACTGGAGATCACATACAATTCACATTTAATTGGAAATGTGAACAACCTCACAAAAAAAAAAATCACATTTCACAAAAAAATCAGATTTTTTTCAGCATTAAGCCCTGCAGTGTGAACGTAGCCATAGTCTAACCCAGGGGCCGTATCCAACCTACTTTGATCCAAAAGGGGCTGGATCAGAAAACTCATGTCATATAAACCCAAAAATAACAATAAGTTCAATATTTGTGCAGAGAAACACAAATCTATTACAGCATTTTTTTTTTTTTAATTGATGAACTCTTTCTTTTACAAAATATTATAATGGGGTAACTCAGTTGGTAGAGCATTTGCCCACTGATCTGAAGGTTGGCGGTTCAATTCCAGCTCTCGACATAAACATCACATGTTGACTGGTCAGATCCACTGACCCACAGGTTGGCTGGTGTGATTCCAGCTCCCACAGATGAATGCTGTCGTTGTGTCCTTGGGCAAGACACTTAACCCACCTTGCCCACAGTGTCTGTGTACACTGGTGTGTGAATGTGTGTGTGAATGGGTGAGTGGTTCCTTGTTGTAAAGTGCTTTGAGTGACTTGAAGGTGGAAAAGCTCTATAGAAAAATGTGACCATTTACTGTTATAATATTATGAACAACCTGAAACTTTAAGAAAAATACAATTTCAACACAATGTTTTAACATGAACTTGTATGTAAATAGGAATAAGTCAATTTTTCTTGTAAAATCCTGCACTCGGCTCCACTTTTCTCATGTTGGACATTTTTCTGCTGAGGTTGTCACGGTCAACAGTCAAAACGATCGTCCTTTAAGAGCGTTTGGAAAGAGACAAGTCTTCATTTATTTATTTATTTAGTAGGGACAGTGCATATTAATAAACATCTACAACATTGCAGTGTAAATATGACAGATTATAGCAAGACTGCTCATTTCCATCTGTAGTCCCACGGCAGGTAACACCACAAATTTAAACAAAGCAAAAACAAGTAACAAATCTATACTAAAAGTGTCCACAAGTCTGGTTTTTCTTTAGCCACTAAAGTCTTCATTTGTGCTGCTCTGGTGGGAGGGGCCACGTACAGAGACACTGGAGACGCTGCTGTGATAAACACCACAGAAAATTAACAAGATTTTAATAGAAAATATAATTCAAATATTTTAGTAGTAAATCAGAAGAGGGCCAGATTAAAGGTCTTGGAGGTCTTGGATCTGGCCCCCGAGCCATATGTTTGACACCCCTGGTCTAGAGTCATGTGAGGCTCATTCTGCTTTGTGATTGGATAATAATAACGTAAATAAGAAGAAATCAGCGTTACAATCATCATAAGTCAAATCTGTATTTGATTTGAACATGTTTACTTTGTATCTGGAATCTGACATCAAAATCTTACACATTCTTCATTGTGATATTTGCAGAGCCGCCCCTCCTTCCCCTGCCCACTGTTGATGTTTCCTCTTGTGAGTGTTTTCAAACAGGAGCTGCCCCGCTTGTGTGTGTGTTCATGTGTGTGTGACGGAGTGTGTGTTGGACATACTTCTCCTCTCGTACAGTGCGGTCGGTGTATTTGAGTACAGTTTTGCTCTAGAATGTCACTTACGCCTGTTTGATTCAGAATCCTTGATATGTGCGGTGTGTGTGTGTGTGTGTGTGTGCGCTCGTGTGTGTGTTTGCCGCCGGAGCACACAGAGTACATAAACGTGCATGTGTGTGTTTACAGTTGGCTGAGCCTTCTGTTCCGCGCAGTCGCTCACAGTGAGATGAGTTTTTAGGTCGCAGTGTTCTTTCTGCTCTCAACACACACACACACACGCTGTACGCACACACACATGGAAACGCACACACACGAACGCGCACGGAAACACAGATGCCGGGTTTCCGTGCTTTTGGAGGACATTGCATTGACTTCCATTCATTTCCTGGAGACTAATACTAACCTTAACCATGGTCACTACTGGCCTCAGGTCCTGGATTAGATCAAACGGACTCTTGTGAGCTTTAAATCATGTTATGTCATCAAAAAATCATTAGTCCGTCTACGTCTCCAGAGCTCAAAAGGCTCTGTTCAACCTCGTGATGTCATGTAGTGGCAGATTTCAAGTGAACAGCTCCTTTTTACCTTTAGTCCAGCAGAAATGAGCAATTCAAGGACTGAAATGATCCAAATGTGTATGGAGTGTATGGAGTTTAAAAACACAGTGGAGCACTTCCTGTATCACCATATACATACACAATACAAGAAGAATAAAAATAGCAAACAGAAAGTGCACAAAAACAGACAATGATGCAAATAATTTAGTTCATTGTGATAAAAAAAAATACAAAGAAATTGAATAAAAATAATAAATAAGGAATCAAATCAAGCGAAAACCAGTTCAAGGAAGGTCCAACCGATAAAAACGAGTCTTAAGAAGTGATTTCAAAGATGATACTGATGCTGTGAGCTTTATCTCCTCAGGCGGGTCATTCCAAAGCCGAGGCCCCGGACTGAAAAGGCTCCATCAACCTTTGTTCGGAGCCTGGACTTTGGAACAGCCACTGGGACCTGCCTGAGGATCTGCGGCTGCAAGAGGCTCAGACAGGGTTAAAAGTTCTGAAATGTAACTTGGTGCAAGACCTAAATGAGCTTTAACCTCCTAGGACCTGAACGCTTGCATGGGATGCTTTATTAATTTCTCTTTGCTATTTGGGCTGAGTCGCCTAATTCATCAGCCGGTTTCACATCGTAGAAACCGTCTGACCTCGCAGTATTAGGATTCGTTCACTCTATAGTAGGCAGGTACTTTTTTTAATTTAACCATTTAACCAACGCACAGTGGTGTCCAAGTAACTGCCAGCACAACAGCAAACAACGCAGAGAGTGAACATGTCTGTCACCGATCATTGTCGTTTCTGTGAGGTCATTTCTCACAACTCTGATTGGCTGTTAGTGCGTGGGTCTACACTTCTGGGATTCTTGCAAACTGTCTAGTGTGTTCTGATTCTTGACCTAGTCGCTGGAGAGAAATGAAACTGAGTGGAGGCACTAGGTGGCGCCATCCTGACTACCGAAGCCAAAGATGTTTATTTTGCCTTCTTATGTACTTGAACTTCTTGGGTTCTTTTAAAGACAATACAGTAAAGCACAGTAAAGCCTGTCTACCTGATGAGTGCAAAAACAAAGAATTATATTTTTACATGTTGTAGTTTCTGAGAAAAATGATGTCCACATATGATATATAAAACATTCATTTTATGTTTGAATCATTTTGATGGAACACAATAAAGTCACAATGTGAATAATGATTTACAAAACTATTAAGTGCTCGAACAACCCAAAATGTGTTGGACATACAGTAGATGTTCACATATGTGGACGCCAGGTCGTAGGAGGCCACAAGTGTTCAGAAAAATCTAAAATCAATTCTAAAAAACATGACATCACAAGGTGGAAGAGAGTGTTTTCTGTTTTAGAGAAGAACTTTGTGAGTTAAACATGTGTGAATGAAACAAAACACAACTCCAGGTCTGTTTGTGATGAGGAAGCAACATTAGAACATGGATCAGAACCCATAAAAGCTTGGTTAAAATGTAAGATATAAACACTTAGATGTATCAGAAAATGACTTAAACGTAGTGAAATGATCTGTCCATGCAGCAAGATCATTTTACTTGACAAGTTCTCTTAAAATAAACTTCCTTTAGACTAGAATGAAGCATCTCTGAACTAATAAGTTGATAATAAATCCTAAAACAACATGAATAACCTGATAGAAGTTTTAAATCTTGGTCAGATCAGAGAAATGTGCAGTGTGTGTACAGATTTTAGTCCCTCACAATGTTACAAATACCCACCCATGTACACATATATGCACAGGCGCGCACACACACACACACACACACACACACACACACACACGCACACACACACACACACACACACACACGTTTTGGGAAGACGCTGGGTGCTATTTGACAATCTGCTGCCTGCTTTGGGTGGGGGGCAGTGGGCACAGAGCCAGTGTGTGTGTGTGTGTGTGTGTGTGTGTGTGTCAGTGTGTGTGAGTGTGTGTGTGTGTGTGTGTGTGTGTGTGAGGCTGGGGGCTGTACGCTTCCACTGCTGCGTAACATGTCCACTCTCTTTAGTAATGTCATCTGCTACGCGCCGCTACACACTGCGCTGGACGTTAACGCACACACACAAACACACACACACACACACAAACACACACAAACACAAACACTGGCTCTGTGGGCTTATGGGGCTTTACGCTGACTTAGCTCAGACATACAAACAAACTCGCCCATGACACACTGTCGAGGATTTTTGTAAGAGCTCTCCGCAATTGTTACAAGAACATTTACTTATTTCTTGACTTTGCTTTTTTGTAAAATTGCTCAAAAATAATATTTAGCTTCCAGAGATTTCTCAAATGGTACACAGAGAGCCAACATTAGACCAGTGTTGGTAAAGCAAAATAAGCCTTTTCCTGTCAACAGAGTGCTCATTGTATTTTTCGGACTAAGTCGCACTTTTTTTCATGGTTTGGGTGTTTCCTGCGACTTCTATATAAAAATGTTCACAGTGACAGCCTCGAGAGGGCGCTCTAGTCTTGAGTGTCAGGATCTGCTGCTGCTATTACTCCTGTACCACTGTCACTTCACTCTACTGCACATGTCTCCTGTAGAAAAAGCCGCTGTCCTGCTGCAAGTAATGAAATATTCAGCCGAAAAAAATGTGAAGTTTGTATTTGACAAAGGAAGTCCAAAGGAGGAGAGCATATGCAGTCTGATATCACAACTCGGGTCGGTTCAGCTCTTCACTGATTGGCCGGTGTGCAGTCTTACAACTTCCGGAGTTCTTGCAAACTGTCGAGTGTATTCTGATTCCTGATAAAGCTGCTGGAGAAAAATTAAGTTGAGGTGGTGCCAGTCTGATGTTTATTTTGTCTTCTTATGTGCTTTAACTTCTTGGGTTCTTTTTAAAGACAATACAGTAAAGTACAGTAAAGCCTGTCTACCTGATGAGTGCAAAAACAAAGAATCATTTTTTTACATGATGTAGTTTCTGAGAGAAATGGTATCCACATATGATATATAATTCATTCATTTTATGTTTGAATCATTTTGATGGAACACAATAAAGTCACAAGTGAATAATTATTCACAAAAATTATTTATTAAAAAAAACGGTAACTGAGCAGCAGAAAGAAAGTTTGGAGTGAGCGAATAACTTGTGAGGGACTGACGGGAAGTGGGGATGGAGAACACAGCTTAAAAATTTGGGAAATGATTTTTGTTCCATGTTTCATACATGGTCTGTTTAAAACATATGGAACTTTAGAACCAAAAATGGTACAGAAAAAGGTAAACAGTTTCATAAACTAGAGTACGTATGTATCTGTTCAATACATTTTTATATCATTAACTTGAATTTTTGGCCTTGCTGTTTACTTCTGCTTGACCAGGCCCATATACAGTCTATAATCAGGAAGTAAAAAGAAAGTTTATCCCTAACAGTCAAGCAGAGAAATGGGGGCTCATCTAGTATCACAAACAAGTGAACGAGCCCCAATTTATCTCAGGTTCAGGGTTTGGGGGATCTTAGTACAAAAGCAATGGTTATTTGTGGTCATTGGTGGAGGTGGAGTGTCTTTGAGTATCCACTGACACCTGAAGGAAGAGCCAGAATCAGCATCGTTCTATCAACCATTACAATATTATCACATCACATATTCTGATACAGGTTTACAAATATTGTTGGAGACATGTGGCCTGGATCTTTCTATTTGGAAGTGGAGAAGTTTGCCTAGTTTGCCACTTTGAAATGAAAGACAAACCAAAACATAGAGAATCTCACCGAAGAGGAACAGGGGCTATACTTTCAGAAGACAAAAGTTTTGAGTTTTGACCCTCACCGATCGCCTGAGGAGTCATGACGCTGCTTGTGGCCTAACCTACTCCAGAATGCAAAGTTCAATCACAGACCGAAAGCCTCACAGCACTAACCAGATCTAACCAGAAAGGAGTACTGCATTTTTGTGTTTTTTCTTCATACACAAATTACCTTTATTAAAATAGGCCATGTTATTTGGACACTTAAAGTGCTTTAACTATAACCAAAGCCTTTAACAAACATTTTCAGTAAGATCAGGTTTATTCAAACACTAAAAAGATATCCTCTCATCTAATAAAAGAAAGCAAGAAATTTGTGCCAATTTTGCCCATTTTTACTCATTATAATTCTCACATTCTTATTTCTGTATGAAAACATGACACGATGTAAAAAACACAGAAGCTCTACTGTATATTAGTCATGTATACTTGGTCTCTGTCCTTTTACTCGGCCCGTCTCGTGATGGAGCCTGTTTCATGTTGTTGACAGCTGTGGCTCTAAACCCTGTTCTTCTGTGCCAACATGGCCGCTCTCCTTCGGTCACTGGGTTCACACTCTTTACATTAGTAGTGTGACCAGATGTCCCTATTTACCCCGGACAGTCCCAGTTTTTATACAAAACCAGGGATTTGTCCCAGTTTTACACAAAAAATGTCCCAGGTGTCCCTATTTTTGACCAATTTGATCTAAACCAGGACTAAACATCAGGTCTAAACCAGGGCTAAAGCAGGACTGTCACAGTTTTTGACTAATCTAATCCCTGCCAACAGGAAAGAGGAGCATAAATTATCCTTTGTTTAACCAAAAAACAGAAAAGCAAAAATGCAGTGAGAAAAGCCCCTCAGATTATGACTGACATGAGAATCCACAATGTTACACGCTCTTTTCACTATTTGATTTACACCAAACATCCCAGCGCTGTCACCCAACTCTAAACCCTTTTCTTCTGTCCTACACGGCTACTTTCCTTCGGTCAGTTGGTTCACAATAATTGATCGTTAAGAATTTCATCATTCATGTTCATATTTAATCAACAACCAAATGTAGGCTGCTGTGAGTAGCGTAAGGCGACAAGGACTGCATCTGACACAAACACTGGAGTCTCGGCCTCAGTCCCAGGTTTGGACTCTGGCTCCTCCTTGGAGACACTGTACCACTCAGTGGGTGTGTTTACATGCACATCAGTGTCCCCGTATGATCGAGCTCTTTTCAGTCTTTTTATCACAAGTGTAGCCAAAATAAATAAAGTGACCAACATAAATAAGAGCTGCTCTACACGTCTGATCTCTGAAAACATGAACCATCTCCAACATGACACACACACAAAACACACTCACCATCATCATCATCATCATCAGCAGCAGCACCCTCTGTCACAGAGAGAACACTCATATTCCACTGAGTCGTGTCCTTTAGTCTAGTGTTTCCCAAACCTTTTTTCTGGGGACCCATATTTTAAAAGTCACAAACCTTCGTGACCCAAGTCAATAGACATTATTCATAAATCACAAAATAAAGTTGGATTTCACATTATTGAACATTAATGAGGATATTTTATTGTTGACTGAGTGATCGTGAAGTTTTAAATAATGAAAAGCAGTCAGTGAAGCAGCAATAAAAGGCTCCATAAGACGTTGCTAAACGTTGCTCATTTCTTTTTTTTTCTCAACATTCAATTGAACCACAGTACTGAAACAAAATACTCAATAAAATAATTACAAAAAGATTATTATTATTATTTTTTTTTATTTTATGCATTTATTTTGGGCAAGTAAAGATTTACATTTATATACAATGGAACATATGACATAAGTGAAATCATAATAGAAATGAAAATAACAACAACTACTAATAACTCTTATTATTACTATTTTTGCCCAAAAGATTAGAACTTATTGCATTAAACACATTATAATGTCACACGGGCTGATGTGGCTCTAGACTGGTGATGGTTTATATGTTGTAGAGTTTATTTATGCAGATTAGTAATAGTAATAATAATGCTGATAATTTGAATATAAAAACATTAATAGTTAATTGAAAATCAAAATCATAATTCTCCTGACGATCGAAAATGTGATTGACTGCCCGTCCCTAGTTCACTCTTTACATTACTACGGTGACCAGATGTCCCTATATCCCTAGTGATCTGTACCAGTTTTGTACAAGAAAAGTCCCAGGTGTGTCTATTTTTGACCACTTTTATCCCTGCCGTCAGTAAAGACAGACATACACTGTCACTTGCTTCAGTAAAATACAGAAAAGCTGCTTGAAAAACGACCAAAACACAACGAAAATGTGACTGTACTGACTCGTTTCACAATTTTATTATCACCAACTACCAAAAAAACGTGTCTGTCCCAGTTTTTGACTCTAAACCGCTTTCTTCTGTCCAATGACCGCTCTCCTTCGGTCACCGGGTTCACACTCTTCACATTAGTTAACCCCTGCTCGCTAAGACCTTAACGGACACTCTATAGACTTACTGTAAACTTAGGCTTAAACTGTAACCCACCTAACTTCACCTCAGCCTTAATCCCCTAAGTGAATAATAGTTTTTCTGCGGCGTTACCGTGGTCGGCGTAAGACAATAAGGTAGCATACAGCGGGTAAGTGAGACAATGAGCGGCCGCACGAGCGCTGTGACTGGATGGGAGCTGACAGCCGCGCGTTCACTCTCAGGCTACAGTAGAATATTAGATACATTACGGTCATTGGCTTCATATACGTCAGTGTCATATGGCTGAGTGTACGGGCCAGGCTGCTCTGTGCTAACACTAACGCAGCTGTCAGGGAACTGTGTGGACTGTACAGAGAGCTAATTAAAGACTTATTTAAAGGGGCTATTCTCTAAGCTATGTTCTAATGTCGTTCCCTCGTCGTAAACGGACCTGGACTCACGTTTTGGTTCATTCCCGCATGTTTAACGCACAAACCCTGCACATTTATCCATCTAATGTATGGATTACAGTATGTCATATTGTAAAAGGGGAGGACTAATTGGTTACCTGAGTAGTTGATAGTGGTCAGTTAACGGGAGGCTGTGAGACCAATTTTGTAGTCTGATGATGTTGTTGGAATAAAGTTGACATGTAAACAAACCATCCTGGGCTGTGGTTTTTACACTCATGCCTCCAAGACCGCTCAACCACCCACATTTAGAGTTCTTCTCCTAAATTAAGGCAACCAGACGCCCCTATTTACTCAAGACAGTCTCAGTTTTGAGTTCTGTGTCCCCTGTCCCAGCAGATTTATACAAAACCAGTGATTTGTACCAGTTTTATACAAGAAATGTCCCAGGTGTCCCTATTTTTGACCGATTTGATCTAAACCTGGACAAAACTAAGACTAAAGCAGGACTACATCAACTCTAAATCAGGATTAAAACAGGTGTTTATTTAGGTTAAAAATGTTTCGTAGCTCATCCAAGCTGCTCCTTTAGTTCTGGCCACCAGCACTGACCAGAACTGAAGAAGCAGCTTAGACAAGCTGTGAAACATTTTCAGCCTAAATAAATGTTTGTCTAGCCTGATTCATCAGCCGGTTTCACTTCATGGAAACTGTCTGACCTAGCAGCATTAGGATTCGTTCGCTCGACAGGTAGGCGGGTACTTTTTTATGTAACCAATCACTGCTATTTGGTCGTGACGTATGTAATGCACAGGAACGCTCAGTGATGTCCAAGTCATTACTGGCACAACAGCAAAGAAAGCAGAGCGAGAACATGTCTGTCAACGATTATTGTTGTTTGTGTTCATAAGTTGGTGAACTTAGTTCATAAGTTCACCTGTGAGGTGAACTTATGAACTAAAGGTACAATAAAAAATGCGAAGTTTGTATTTGACAAAGGAAGTCCAAAAAGAGGACAATCTGATCCCTGTCAACCGTACAGAGGAGCATAAATGATCATTTGTTTGGTCAAAACACAGAAAACCATATTTGCAAATGACCATAAAACAAAACAAAAAATACAATGCTACACGCTCTTTTCACAATTTTATTTATACCAACCAGCCCAACCTGGGCATGTCCAGTTTAGAATTTTGAAAATCTGGTCACACTATCCTAAATAGAAAACACTGTAGTGATACAGGAAGTGCTTCACTGTTTTTTAAACTCCATACACCTTCACTAGAATCATTTGGATGATTTCAGCACTGGAATTGCTAATCTCCACTGAACTAAAGGTAAATGCAGAGGCGGCGCAATCATTAAGTAAAACTAGACGACTGCCTAGGACCCCCAAACCTGGAGGGGCCCCCAACCAATTGCTCTCATTGCCACTAATGGCCGAGGCCTCAGAGCAATTAGATTTTCTCTCAATATGACTTTAAATGAGAGTGGTTTACTTTTAAACAATAATCAGAAGAAAAAATAATAATAAACATATGTAATGGATGTAAACAAAAATGTAATTATAGTAGTAAAAAATAAAATAAAATAAAACTACTTTCAGTTCTGGTTTTCTACTAGGCTTCTTAACTAATAAGACAAGTTTCCAATAAACCATAATTCAAATAAATAGAGATGTGCATGTCTCAAGAACAATGGGAAAAGACAGACAATAAATATATATATTTTTTAAATTAAATAAAATAAACAAAAAAACTGTACAAGTTAGCCTAGGACCCCCAAATTGCTAACTCTGTCACTGGGTAAAAGGAGCTGTTAACTGGAAAAGCTTCATCACATCACAAGGTGGAACACACATTTGGAGCATTGGAGATGCAAACAGACTAATACGAGTTACTCAAACATGTGTGGATGAAACAAAACACAACTCCAGGTCTGTTTTGATGAACATGAAATGAATAGTGACAAATAATGTGTTTAAATAAGATCCACTGCTTTATACTGCCATATTATAGCATCATTTCAGCAGACCAGCATTATAACATGACTAAAGATCCTACGCAAAACTGACTCTTGTGAGCTTTTACCTTCAGGTCAGTAGAGATCGTCAACTCCAAATAGTTCTAGTAAAGGTGTGTGGAGTTTAAAAACACAGTGGAGCACTTCCTGACCTCACAAGAAGGCAGAACAGAGTGTTTTCTGTTTGAGAGAAGAACTCAACCTAAATCTGCAGGGTTTGTGTGTTAAACATGTGAATGAAAAAGAACACAACTTCAGTTCTGTTTGTGATAGAGAAAATAGAGTTGTAACAAATCAGAAAATAAAATAACGAGGAATAACTCTGCAAACTGTTTATAATGAACTGCTTTTTTCATGTTTTTCGGTACAGCGCCTTTTACGAACTTCATGACTAAAACAATCGAAACCTCACCTGACACATTTCCATTTGCATCTTTCACATGTATAAAGTCGTGTTATAGCGGCACAGCGCTGTACACACTGTGGCTGCTGTTTCTGTTGTTTACTCATGTGTTCATAATACACACACTCATTCGTATTCATGAACATTACAGCTGCAGCCATATGTCTCGAGGACGGAGCTGTGCTGTTATTGTAGCTTATGACGTGGGAGGGGCTTCAGGGAGTGCAGGGCGGAGCTGAACTGTGACCTCACCACAGGAATGTATATTTACAACATGAATAATTCTATATATAGAATTATGTCTGCTTCAACACAACAGGCCCCAGCACACATAACCTAATGGACATATAATGCTATTGTACTGTAACATGTGGTGTGTGTGTGTGTGTGTGTGTGTTGGCAGTGAGTGGCAGAGAAAGAAAAGCAGCTCATTACCAGTTCATTGTGTCATCGTGTCCACGGGCACTCAGGACCAGCAACTGAAGAGGATTGGGAAAAGCATAATAAATACAATAAATATGTTATTGGTTTGTTAGCAGATGTTATTGTCCCTGTAGGAAAGATTTGCACTGCACTTGATCTATTCCTCAGTCCAGTGGGGAACTTTCTGTACATCCATCTTGGTGGAGAATCACTGGTGGCCCAGGCTCGAGTTTGTTAATTTACAGTATCATAAGGATTCATGTTGCTGGCGCGAGGTTAGAAGCAAATGCAACAGAAAGTAATAATAATAATGAAATCAGACATCACGTGTAAACAACTGCCTGTGATGATCACAGACACTTGTTTATCTGTCATGGTTTAACATTACAGTCAGAGAAGGAACAGTTCACTCTGACACATGTTTAACATGGTTCAGAATTGGGTAGAGACAGTTTCTTTAATTCTTCCTTTTAATACATTTAAATCATCTTTGTTTTTATATCTCAGAACTCCTTGTTTATGTTTTTAGTTTTTTTTTATTTTATTTATTCTATTATTATTTTCCATTTGTTTATATCGTTGTTATATAAAATCAGCCAGCAGCTCTGGGACGATAGCAGGACATATGGAAAGTTCGGCCTTATAATGTATGGCAAATCACCTATGTGTTTCTCAAAGGGATCCTGCCCAGTGCTGCCATCACGCACAGGTCATGTCTCACTCTGACCACGAGGATGTTCAGTGTGTTAAACCCTGCTGACTGTGTTTCACACTCTGGAACAATGGGAGAAATCAAGGAGCTTCTGAGAGCAAAGCTCAGTGACGAGCCCCTTGGAAACTTCCCTTTTGGATGACAGGGAAACGGAGGTTTGAACAATTTTCCAACTGTCATATGAGCATGGAATTTTTATTTTGTATTTGGAAAACTCTTGTTTTAATTCCAATTTTTGTATTCATTATTGGAAAAGAAAAAATAATAATATTTTTTTTGTTATTTATACATATATATAAGTCAGGCACTGTTGCAGTACTGTACTGAGTGTGAGTGAGGGAGCAAGTCTGTCTGTGTCTGTGTGCATGTATGTGTGTGAGTCTATGTTTTGTAATGTAAATCTGTAAGTTTTGTATTCTGTCTATTGTATTGTATTGTACTGTATTGTGTATTAATATTTTGTGTTTTTGGACATCCTCAAAAATGAGATGGCACAGCTCAAGGGGCATTCCAATAAAATAAATAAATAAATAAAATGAATAAATGAATTAATGTATTCATTTCTGTAGATTCTCCTTCTCTGCTCACATTTAACCACTATGTTTCTCTGTCAAGGTTCAACAACAGAGACAAAGAGGGACTTAGTGTGGAGATAGTTCATATCTTTATCACTCATGTTTATCAGTGGTTCAAAACTGACCAGTGACCGCTCCTTTAACTGACTGATGTAATTGTGTTGATTGTATTTTCTCTGCTCACGTTTGACCACGGTGGAGCACATGTGGACTTTGGCACTCTACTGTACCCATGTGTAGGTTTGTGTGCGGACGCGATGCCAACTCTGGTTACCACAGCGACCTTAATCAGAGGACACAGGAGGAGTGGTGCGTGCACACACACACACACACACACACTCACATGCGTGTACACATGTCCCCATGGCGCAGTGTGTGTTTGTTGGTGGTTGTGTTTGTTTGTTTGTTTGTAGGCTAAAAGTGCTCTGATGCCTCCAGTGTCAACAAAGACTTAGCCTAAATCCAGTCTGGCTTCACTGTCTGGACACAACCACTGCAAGAACGAAAATGTCACACAGCCAAAATGTTCAGGATGAAGAGAAAAAACAAGAGAAAGAATATTTATGATGCAAATATAGAAAGTGACTCACGAAATGCAAATGTGTCTGTTTTTTAAAATAGAATTACCGTGGAGTGACGTCAGTTTCACTTATTTCCAAGACTTTAGAGGACGAGTAGAAGGTAGAGTATAATGATGAAATGAAAGTACCATTACTTATATATTACTCAAGCACAAGCACAGAGTAGTAGTAGTGTTCAAAGTCCACAAATGACTCAGAATTCAAAAGTATTTGGGGAAAAAACTACTGAAGTGTAAAAGTAACCATCTGAATGTAACATCTGATTTATAATTTTGATGAAACTGGGGGACAAATTGTTAAAAACTACACAAAATCGGGTTGTGACACAAAAATGAGAAAAGATAAGACAAAACTTGAACGTTAAAAAACTGGCTCAAAGTTTAAAATCTTCTGTCAGGACAATAGCTACACAAAGGGGTTCCATTATTCAAAATCAGACATTGCTGAAAAAACTGAACGGATGCTGTACTTGATTTTGACCATCTTAAAAACGTGAAAAAAACAATTTAGTTCATTGTAAACAGTTTGCAGCGATCCAAAGTTCTTCCTCACTTATCTTATGCAGTCAGAGTATCCAAATTATTCACCACGATGAGTTTAGAAGCACTTTTCCCAACTCCCAGAGACCATACCGTGTGACGTTTTGCCATCACTGTAAAGCTGACAATAACTAGCATGCTAATCGGGGCTGTTGATAGAAATTTGGGGGCCTGGGGCAAAAAGCCTCATTTGGGCCCCAATCTAATACTGTATATATGATGTGCATCCAATTCTGGACTCCTAAAACTCTGCAATCTGCGACAACTGACCCCTTTCATTATCATCCCCGTCTACAACCCTGATGCTAACTGTGCACTTCCTGATTCTCTGACAATAATAGACTTTAGAATTAGATGCAGATTTTACACAGCAGATTTATTTTAACCTGAAGAGTTGCTTATACAATATATCTGTACTGGGGCAAGGCACATTTTTGCTGTTTTTACGATCATATTGAACTATTTGATTATACTGAGTACTGTTGCATCCATAGTGGAACCAGTCCAACAAATACTGCAAATACTGAGGTTCAACATTTGTGGATCCTAAATTTGAAACTTTATTTATTAGTTTTGCATAAGTAATATACAATGACATTTATTTGTACAAAAAAAATATGAAATATGCATCCATGCATATTGGTGATGTGAAAAGTACTGTAATTAAATAGTCTTTGTATTGTGACAATGAAAGTGTATATAGAGTATGTGTCTGTGTAGGAGTTGGGTGGGTGGGGGGTGGGTGCTTGGGGGGATGTTTTAAGTTTGAAGGGTGGGGTTGGTGGTTGGTTGGTTGGGGGATGGGTTGTATATAAAAAAAAAATCTACAGGGTTCCCACTCTTTTTCACTGACAAAATTTTCAAACTTTTCCATGACTTTTTCATGACCTAAAGTGAATTTTCCATGACTTTACGGCACCTACATGTGTAGAATTGAGCGTATTTTCCACTCACCTTACGGTCTGGTATTATAGTTTGTTAACATTCAAAAACCTGTCAGTGCATTTATTGTCGTGTCTGAAACAAAAGGTGCACACGTGACCATACTAGTCTGTCAAAGCCTGGTCCAGTCAGATCTCAGAAGCTCACAGTCCTGGTTAGTACTTGGATGGGAGACGATTGGGAAAATCAGGAGCCACAGTGGGGCCAGTCACAAAAACTGTTGTTGTGCCCTTAAGCAAGGCCTAGTATGAAAGTGGTGTGTGTGTGTGAGTGATGTTGATGGTCGGAGGGGCCGATGCCGCCGACTGGCAGCCATGCTTCAGTCAGTCTGCAGGGCAGCTGTGACTACAATAATAATTTACCACCAACGAGTCTGGAGTGAATGAATAATGAACTGTAAAGTGTCTTTGCGACAAATGTCTGTGAAAAGCGCTATATAAATAAAAAAACTTACTTACGTTCAGAAATAATCATAATAGTCTAATGAGAACTTAACAGAACGCTGTAGCTGCGTGAAAGAGATACAAAAATTCCATGACTTTTCCAGGATTTCCATGACCGTGGGAACCCTGGATACTTAAAAAAAAAAAAAAAAAAAAAAAAATAAAAAATCCTCCCTTTTTCTGCTTGGTCTGATAAATAAATGTAGAAAAAACAATAATATATATTTTTTAATGACAGATTTTAAAACACACACACAAAAGTAATAGTCTTCATTTGCATACAGTTATTTATATGCCTCACAGCAAGAAGGTTCTGGGTTCGATCCCTGGGTCGCCTGGGCCTTTCTGTGTGGAGTTTGCATGTTTCTCCCCGTGTCTGGATGGGTTTCCTCTGGGTGCTCCGGTTTCCCCCATCAACCCAAAACATGCTCCAGGTCTCCAGAACAGTTGATAGTCAAGGTCAGTTTAATACAATCAATTCAGTCATTGTGTCCTTCGGCAAGACACTTCACCCACATTGCCTAGCATGAAAGTGGTGTGTGTGTGAGTGATGGTGGTGGACGGAGGGACCGATGGCGCCGAGTGGCATGGCAGCCGCGCTTCTGTCAGTGTGCCCCAGGGCAGCTGTGGCTACAATAGTAGTTTACCATCACCAGGTGTAGAGTGAATGAATAATGCTGTATGTATGAATGAATGATGAATAAATGATGCTGAATAATACTCTGTAAAGCGTCTTTGGGAACAGAAAATGTCTGTGAAAGCGCTATATAAATAAAGACTTCCTTTCTTACTATTTAGACGTCAAAAGAGAATGTTTAAATGTCTGCTGTGTTGTAATACCCTATAACTAAGCCTTTTCTGTGGTAGTTCATATATTTCCCAATAAGTGTCTTTTCATTCCAGTGACTCTCCATGAGTCTTGTGTAAACACCAGCAGCACCATGTTTCTTTAATGACAACTCTTGACTTTGTGCCAGGAGCAGTTAGCAGCAGCACAAACACAAGCTAATCTGCTAAGAGGGTACAATCCGGTCTCAGGGGATTAGCATAGTCCAGCTAATCGGACTAATTTGATTTCTTTTCCACAAACACACCGTCTCATCAAAGACCAAACACCCTAATGTATAGACTCCCTTCAGGTCAGGCTGTAGTTAACTTTGTAGCTCTGTCTGGGAAAATGTCCAAGACGGGACTTTTAAGTTCAAGTGAAGACAGCTTTAGCAATTAATGTGATCCTTCAAAACAACAAACACATATTAGACAAAATGCTATTAACGGGGCATTGGTTGTTTTAGCGTTGTGTGGCTAGCTGAGAGGTTCGTGTTGTAGCCAGCATGAGGTCACAGAGGTTCAGGTAAGTTAAGTGTGTGATGACATCGGGTGGTAACAACGGCTTTGTTTGTAGCATGATCCTAAACCTTGTTTACTTTAGAGCATGTGAGCTACTTACAAAATGACCAAGTCCAAATGATCTACCGAATACAAAGCCAAACAAACTGCACTGAAACACTCTGTGCCCCTTTTTTGGACCCTCACCCACAGTTTGAGAACCTCTTCTTTAAGAGAACTTCCTCTGGCACTTTACACAAAACTGTGAAAAAAGTGAAGGAAGATTTTTAAACCTGTTTTTTAAAGTTCCAAACTGGAGTTGCATTCTTTTCTGGTTTTGCAGTGATATTTACCAGCCTCTGCACGTTTACCAAACCAAACGCACATCGTGACAAACACAGATGCATTTGTCACTTTTGTTAGACAAACTTCAGCCAAATGTGGCAGTAGGTCTGTTCTGTAGATCCGCTCTATGCTGTAGACCTGCTTTGTGCCAACACTGGAACACAAATTTAGACTGGTTTTTGCTTCACGTTTGGTCTTGCTCTTCTAATCAGCCGCACTGTGGGAGGGGCTTGTGTTCGCTGTACGCAGGAAGGAGCGAGAGCGTGAAAAGGCGAGGGGCGGCGTGCTGACGTGAGGCAGATGGACAGGTAGGATGTTTAGGAAGTTGAACCTGCCCTGTGATGTGTGTGTTTGTGATGTGCCGTAGAGTCTCCGCGGGTTTCAAATGAGCGCACAGGCTGCACTGAGACGCCCCACACGCTCCTGCACCCGCTACAAGTTTATTACCAACAGCAGCGGCCGTAATGAAATATGATCACACTTGTTGAGTGTCAGAGTGAGAGACAAGACCGAGTCCAAACACGAGTCCGAGACGAGACACGGCGATCTACCCACACGACCTTGGCGATCGACTGGTAGATCGCGATCGACGTATTGAGCACCCCTGATTTAGAGCCACAAAACAACATGGGGTGTAAACATGAAAAGGCCGAGCTACAAACTCACATTAGACTGGACACTTGGACCACAGGCTGTATATATTCAGTGTTGGGAGGGTTACTTTTAAAATGTATTGCCCTGCAGATTACAGATTACATACCCCAAAATGTAGTTTTCAACGTAATCCATTAAATTACTTAAAGTGAGTAATGTAATCTGAATACTTTGGATTACTTGATTTTCTGTAGAGAAGCAAAGACTCGGACATCCTCACATAAGATGTTTTGTCTGTTAAAAGACAATAAAAAGCCCAGACTTTCCTCCACCATATTAAAAATATTATTGATAGAAGAGGAGGAGACACGGTCCACACAGCAGCACGCTTTCATCCTGTTAACTCCTGTTTTAGTCCTGTTTTATACCTGGTTTGGATCTAGTTTAGACCTGGTTTAGACCTGGTTTTAACCCCAGTTTAGATCTAGTTTATTTCTCGTTTAGTCCTGTTTTAGACCTGGTTTAGTCCTGGTTTAGATCTGGTTTAAACCTGGTTTAGACCTGGTTTAGATCTAGTTTAGTCCTGGTTAAGACCTGGTTTAGACCTGGTTTAGATCTAGTTTAGACCTGGTTTAGACCTGGTTTAGATCTAGTTTAGACCTGGTTTAGACCTGGTTTTAGCCCCAGTTTAGATCTAGTTTATTTCTCATTTAGTCCTGTTTTAGACCTGGTTTAGTCCTGTTTTAGACCTGGTTTAGTCCTGTTTTAGACCTGGTTTAGTCCTGGTTTAGACCTGGTTTAGATCTGGTTTAGACCTGGTTTAGATCTAGTTCAGACCTGGTTTAGACCTGGTTTAGATCTAGTTTAGTCCTGGTTTAGACCTGGTTTTAGACCTGGTTTGGACCTGGTTTTAGTCCTGGTTAAGACCTGGTTTTAACCCTGGTTTAGACCTGGTTTAGACCTGTTTTTAGTCCTGGTTTAGTCCTGGTTAAGACCTGGTTTAGACCTGGTTTAGACCTGGTTTTAGTCCTGGTTTGGCCCTGGTTTTAGACCTGGTTTAGATCTAGTTTAGACCTAGGTTCAGTCCTGGTTCAATCCTGATTTAGTCCTGGTTTAGTGTCTGGCAATGAGTGGAATTTCCCAAAACAAAAAAAAAAATAGCCCAAAATGTGAAAACTGGAAAATACCGCCATGTAATCCTTTTATTTCAACCAAGTAACTGTAATCCAATGACCACTCATTGAATCAGTAACTGTAACTGAATACAGTTACTCATAATTTGTACTCTGATTACATAACGCCGGTACATGTAATCTGTTACTCCCCAACACTGAGTATATAGGGATGTAAAGATATCCAAATCTCTCGGTACGATATTATCACGATATGCATCTCACGGTACGATATTTAGTGCGATATTTTAGAGAAGCTAATATAATTGTAGATAGGACACTTTTTTACTTTTAAAATACCTTGACAAGATTTTGGTGTGAATTATTTCTGTCATAATCCCAAGAATTCAAGTCAAAAACATATTTCTTCATGTTGTTTGCACTGAAATGAATCATGGGATATGAAGTTCCCTATGTTCATAAGCTGATGCTACTATAAAACCATGCATTTAAGCAAAAGAACTGTGATTTGATATATTATGACAGCCCATGATATTATTATGAGACTTTTGACGATATGATATCATGATTTCAGTTATCGTTACATCCCTGATATATATAAAAGGACATAGCTAGTGTTGTAGTCAAGATCGCACTAATCGAGACCAAGACCAGTCCGAGACCACAGGGTCTCGAGATCAGGACAAAACCAAGACCTCTGAGAGTCGAGACCTGAGATAAGACCAAGACTTTTAAAGGTTGAGAACTGAGACAAGACCAAGAACAGAGCCCCTCGAGACCAGCATTCTTTTTTTTTTTTTTTTACATTTATTTGTATTTTACAGTTATTCTGACACATATACTGCATCAATGTTTTTATAAATCTACCTCCATTCTATCTGATCAATGTTAATTTAGATTTAAGACTAAATAAGCCAAGCAAACTGTACTGAACTGGAACACTCCATCTGTATGAAATATTACTGCTGTGTACTGGAGCATGTTATGGTGCCATTTGAAACAGTAACTGTTAGCTTCAAGTACTCTCTTCACAACAGCTCATTCAACTTTTAAATTAACTTTAAAACTGTGTAATACATTCATTTTTACTCTTTATACTCTATTTCCAAATGTCCTGTCCAAGCAATAGTAAGAGTTGAAAAATGTACTTGAATTACCCATAAAGAATAAGGATGAAAATACACAGTTTTAGCTCTTTTATCTTGAAAGGTGTATGATAAGTTCCGATAATTCCCCAAGACCAAGCACCTTCAAGACCGAAACAAGACCAGTTAGACCTAGTGCCACTTAGAAACCGAGACAAGAAGACTGAGACCAAGCGCCATCAAGACCGAGACAAGACCGAGACCAAGCGCCATCAAGACCGAGACAAGACCGACAGAAGACCGAGACAAGACCAAGACCTAGTGCCATTAAGACCGAGACAAGACTGAGACCTAGTGCCATTAAGACCGAGACAAGACCGAGACCAAGTGAGACAATCAAGACCGAGACAAGACTGAGACCATGCGCCATCAACACCGAGGGGAGACTGTGACCCAACGCCATCAAGACCGAGACAAGACTGAGACCCAACGGCATCAAGACCGAGACAAGACTGAGACCCAACGGCATCAAGACGGAGATACCTGCTTTACTTATTTGGTCATGTAATACCGGCACGTTCAAATAGACACATGTTGGAATGAAGGGATGTCGGAATAGGTGGCGGACCCCCAAGAAATGGTTACCCCACACTTTCATAGATTCAGAGTTGGTTAGAATGCGCTAACCATTGCTTCTTGGTCCAAGTGGTTGGTCGTGCCAAGGACTTTACAGAAACATCCACAGCTGCACTGCCCACCTCTGCTGTCTGTATTCACAGTTTTACTTCTGGTTGCTGATGCTGCACTTCTTCAGGTAAGTGGGAATTGGCTCTGTGCACCGCGGTAGCAGCTAGTTCCATCAGGTCAACAATTTCCCCTCTAATGTGAAGTCTATGAGGTTTTTGCTTCATAGACATTATGATATAAACAATATAAAAATATATAAAATATTAAAATAAAGCCATAGATGGTTTTCAGAGAGATGGTAACTGGTAAAAGGTCACATTTTTATACAGCGCATTTCCACCTCAAGGCACTCAAAACTCTTTACATCAAGGAACCACTCACCCATTCACACACACACACACACACACACCAGGGTACACAGACACCGGGGGAGGGGTGGGTTAAGTGTCTTGCCCAAGGACACAATGACAGCATTCATCTGTGGGAGTGCCAACCTGTGGGTCAGTGGATCTGACCACTCAGTGATGTTTACGTTGAGAGTGGGATTCGAACTACCAACCTTCTGATCAATGGACAAACACTAAGGTAAAGGACAAACTGAGCTCGTATATCGATGTGATGATGGCAAGAGCTGTATTTTATCTGCCCTGTACTGAAGCAAAAATGTTGTCATCTGAAACAGTAAGTACTTTCTTTACAACAGCTCAATCAACTTTAAAACTGTGTCATACATTCATTTTTACTCTTTATACTCTTCTTATAATTTTGTCTCCAAATGTCCTGTCTAAGCAATAGCAATAGTTGAAAAATGTACTTGAATTACCCGTATAAAACAAGGTTGAAAATATAAAGTTTTAGCTCTATTATCTTGAAATATGAATGATAAGTTCTGATAATTCTCCAGTCTTTACTTAATTTGGTTGAATAATTCCGGGTTTAAATATAAATTATAATTTTATACCAGTCAAGAAGCAATTTGTGAAACCTTTTAGAGTTCGACACAACTTAAACATAAGAAACACATTTTTCTAATACTTTAAAAATGATTTCTACAACAAAATATAAGGTGTTATTTTATCATTTTATTTGTCAAATAATAATTCCTCTGCTAAGTAAAATCTTAAATATAATGAGCTTAACTGTGTTTTCGTAAAATGAGTTGTCCAACCTGTCATAGTCACTTAAACGTTAATGTAGTGTGCCGTCGACTGTGGCCCCTGACCTGAGCCCACCTGACTGTCAGGATAAACCCGCTCAGGGGTCAGTATGCTAACACGTTCTCGCGCTGTGTTACTTAGCTTAGCGGTATGGTACGTCCAGGCCTCAGTGGAGCTTCATGAATAAGTGACCAGTGTACCGCCACACGCTGATCACCACATGGATTATTTAACACGGCCATAATCTATATTTCAGAGCAGACGATGGGGCCATGTACAACAGTGTGATTGCTAAAACAAACATTTTAGGGTGAAGCTGCAGTGAAGGCAACAGAGCGATGTTGTTTTTATAGGAAAGCTGCTTTTACTTCACACTTGTCACTGTCTGAACTGGGATTGCTCTTGGGGAAAGGAAAAGACAGAATGTTCAGACCATAGACTGTATATAAATGGACACAGCTAACCCGCTAGCCGCCGTGTTCCAATAGGGAGTGAACCTGGGTGCACTTCCAGCTCCATCGACTCTGGCTCTAATTCACTTTGTACTGAAAACATGTGGCCCCTCTCTCTGTAACGCTTGTCATTTTGGTTTTAAATTGTTCCTATTAACCCACTCTACATGATTCAGATTTTTTTTATTTTGCTGTTTTGTCGATAAATAAATTCCTGTTCCTAGCCTTGGTGAGCTTCATTTGACTGGAGCCAAATGGTTGACGTCACATTCACTTAATCCAGGCATGTCCAAACTACGGCCCGTGGGCCAAATGCGGCCCTCGGACAAATGTTTCTTGGCCCTCAGGCTTCCAGGTGACTTGGCCCAAATGACCTTGCATCAATTAAAAATGAACTTTTTACTGCAAGTTTTTTGAAAATCTACCTTGATAAAGCTAATATTGAATATTTATTTATATATATATTTATATTCTTCCTCGCCGATGGGGAGCAAGAAAAACAAGGATGATTTTGAGTCACAGCTGGCGGAAATGGTGAGAAATACAAACATCTCTATGACATGACGCTCAATGACTATAGAGGCTTTGCACTGTCACGTGACTCCCTATAGCAACGGTACCTACGCCGCCATGACACCAGGCACACTATGTCTCTGACTTCAGTAGCATCGGAGAAACATGGGCAGGTTTTTTTGTGTATTTTTTTGTTCCAGATGTTCTGAATAAGGATAAAACAAATCGTTTCTTCACTATTCATCTGGAAATTACTCATCAGGGAGCTCAAACAAGGGAATTTTTTTGTCATCTCAGTTTGTCGTTACGCGTGGGGATGTGTACCACTGTTCCTCTGTTTGTATGGGTGGTGGAACAGTCCGAACCCATACTTCTGAACCAGTGGGAGCAGCTTCGGTTCAGGTCGAGCCCCGATGAACTGGACCGGGGAGTGGTGTTAGGTGCCTCGGCCTGAGAAGCACTTTCCCCAGGGAAGAACTAAGAGCACGGAGGACGGACGCTCAGAACAAGATATAATGAACCAAACGGGATTTGCACTTCTGTCCGGATGTTTTGCACCACCTCAGAACCAGCCGCAGCCCTGGAGCATGGAGGACAGGAGCAGCCACCCACACCTGTATTCCACAGCACATTCTCACTTTCATTGCATGGATCACGTGCGTGGTCTTGTTCGCAACCGTCTGGACCCAGCACATGGAGGACGGAGCCTGTGGACCTGTCTGACCAACCTGCTCGGAGAACGACACAAGACCAAGGAGGGACTGCGCGCTGTGGTGAGTGCTACCGTGTATTTACCGCTGTTACATGGATTCAGAACTTCTGCTCCAGGCTGATGTGAGGTGAGTTGTGTAAAGTTCTAGGCCACATGCTGCTATTTTATGAGTTCATGATGATAACTTGGAATGAGGACGGCTCGCGGTGTTAACGGGGAACCTCAGTAACTTTCACAATTACATAGGCAACGGGAAACAGAGATTCGGGGACACAAACATGATCCAAACTTTTTTCACCATACTGCAGTGCATCAGAATCGTCAGAATTGTGAACCAACGCACATGCGCTGAACGACCGGAATTATTTTTTAAGTTTAATTCTGAATAATCATCAGGAATTAAGTGTTTACATGGTCTTTTTAAAGCGGAATTGAATTATTTTTAACCGAAATTAAAGCTCTCATATAAACAGAGCAACTCACTACATAAGCAACCATATGAACAATACATGAACTCATCTTTACATACAACTGCACTGCACCCCTGATTAAACACACACACTCTTTGACTCTGTGTATATTTGTTGCATTTTTCATGACTTGTTGTGGTCTCCCGTAATATGGAGCCCGTTTTACCGGCCCCTCCTCTGGGCTTGGCTGAACTCTGCCTGAACCAACACTTGAACCCTGGGTGAACCAAACTAAACTGACCCATTAAGCTACTTTGGGTCTAAAGAGCCTGTACGGTGGCCCACGAGGGACACCCTGAGCCTGCACCGTCAGCCCGGGCCCAGACACCTGCTGACGATTGGGCATGTGCCAGTGGAACGCCACCGCAGGGAGATACCAAGAGACGCTTACGTAACACAAGTGCTGAGGACGACTTTTAGATGGACTCTGCACCTGTCTGCTCCTGTCTGCACCTGTCTGCACCTGTCTGCTCCTGTCTGCTCCTGTCTGCTCCTGTCTATGCTCCTCTATTTGAACTTTATTTTAAAGCGTGCCCCTACTACCACTACTACTACTTCTACTACTACTACTACTACTACTACCACTACTACTATTACCACTACCATTACTACTACTACCACTACTTCTACTACTACTACTTCTACTACCACGACTTCTACTTCTCCTACCACTACCACTACTTCTACTACCACTACTACTACCACTTCTAATACTACTACCACTACTACTATTTCTATTACCACTACCATTACTACTACTACCACTACTTCTACTACTACTACTACTACTACTACTTCTACTACTACTACTACTTCTACTACTACTACTACTACTACTACTACTACTACTACTACCACCACTACTACTACTTCTAATACTACTACCACTACTATTACTACTGCTACTATTACCACTACTACTACCACCACTACTACTACCATCACTACTACTACTACTTCTACTACTATTACCACTACTTCTACTACCACCACCACTACTACTACCAACACTACTACTACTACTACTACTACCAACACTACTACTACTACCACTACTACTACACTACTACTACTACTACTACTACCACCACTACTACTACTACCACTACTACCACCACTACTACTACTACCACTACTACCACCATTACTACTACTACTTCTACTACTACTACTACTACTACTACTGCTACTACCACTACTACTATTACCACTACTACTACCATCACTAGTACTACCACCACTACTACTACCACTACTACTACTACTGCTACTATTGCTACTTCTACTACTACTAGTACTGCTACTATTGCTACTTCTACTACTACTACTATTAAAGTTTCTACTACTATTACTACTACTGCAAATTTTCTGTGTACTTGGTGACATCACAAAAGACTGCTCACATTACAGACAGGTGTTTGGGTGTTCCAAACAGGAAGTGAGCATGGGCGCACTTCTGGCTCCATCCACTCTGTTTCCAATTCACTTTGTATTGAAAATCATCCCCCCTCTCTGTCACGCTCCTCATTTTGGTCTTCAAATGTTCTCTACCCGCTCTACATGATCTGGTGTTTTTATTTCACTACTTTGCCCATAAATCAATTCTTTTTAATATAGAACTCTGCTCCTAATTTGTTCCTAAACTCAGTGAGCTTCATTTGACTGGAGCCAAAAAACTATGCGGAGTTTAGTCCCACTTTAAAGATGCTGCACATTCCTCTTTCAAGATCTGTCAGCTCTGCCATCGGCCACACTAATAGGCTTTATTCACACTTACATCACAAATCAGGAAGACGTTTGGAAACATGCGATGACAACTTCTGGTGTAGTTCCCCGACACTGGGCTCACTGACCGACTGTGATCAAACCCACTGAAGTAAATGTGATCAGCGGTAAAATGAAGACTGTAGACGTATGTGCTGTTTGGAATCATTTGGCGCCTCGTCTCTTCTAATCACATGTACCCAGTGCACTCGGAGTTGCACGTCAGTGAGGAAATGATGAAAACTTGTAATTGTTGATTAGTCGAATATATCAGAATGCTACAATGACACGGAGATGAAGAAAACTGGGACATTTTCTAATTTTTCCTAGATTTTCTCAGACCTCCTACTGTGAACGGAGCCCACCGGAAGTTGTTTCCAAACGTCCCTGGTGACATAAGCATGAATAGAGCCTATAATAAACCGCGATAAAGAAACAACTGTCTGGGATTGTCACTGTAAGATTTTCTCTGTCCCTAGCAGTTGCTTACAAATGTTTCTCATCCAGCAAAATCCTCTGTAATTACTGAAAATATTATTCAGTCTATTCTATTACAGAAAAAGCTGCTTTTACAGTGCGTCCTACTCTGAACAGCTTTGGTCACACATTTTTCTATAGAGCTTTTCCACCTTCAAGGCACTCAAAGCGCTCGAACCGCCAACCTTCAGATCAGTGGGTCAATGCTCTACCAACTGAGCTACTGCCGCCCTGCTTTGTCATGAACTACAGGAAATGAATGTCAGCTACAGGTCCTTTGAATGAATGAATGAATAAAGTCCTAAAGTCCTAAAGTCATACTGCAGAACATTCAAGAAACTGCATGTAAGATTTTGACACCTCCTGTCCACAGATACATGTTCAATTTAAATATAGTTTTTACTGATGACAATACACGCATCACGAGTCTCGGACTTCCGGTCATTGCACAATGCATACTGGGAAGGATTTTCCGAACCGCCATGTTTGATTTTATAGTGGGATGTGTCTATGGTCAAATCCGATCTTTTCTAGTCTTTTGAACCCTATCGCTTTTGTTTCTGGTTCTGATATTGTCATATTTTAGTTTTGGGATTCGGACATTTTTAATTGTGTGGTTGTTGGAAACAGCGGAAAACGGCTCGAGAAATTTGTTTGCGAACTCTATAGATGCAAAAGGGAATCAGATGTGTGTGACTGCAAACCTCTGTCCAAACTGTTTCTCTTCCCAACAGAATTGAAAAATAGTGAAAGGTGAAGGTGTTTGTGTGTTAAACATGTGTGAATGAAAAAAAACACAACTCCAGGTCTGTTTGTGATGAGGAAACAACATTAGAACATAGATCAGAAAACAGTGTGATATGGGCCCTTTAAAGATGATGTCTTGCACTAAAACTAATATTTTGGAAATAAAAAAAAACACAAAATGTAAGTGAAAAAGTACAGGATATTCCAAAAAATTTGACATAATTCCACAGGCCGATAATTTTGTCAGTTCTGTTGAAATAAGCTCAAATTTTCACAGAATCTATAGAAACAGATCAAGATTTATATTTTTGTTGTGTTTTCAGGTTGAGCCGTTTACTCCTAAGTCATTTTGAGTCTTGGAATCTGCTCGCACACACTCACCCAAGACTGTGCAGTGTGCCCTGAATGATTATGCTAATATGACCCCACACTCAGATATATGCAGATATGAGATAAGGCAGTGTCCACCAGCATTTTGACCAGAACTGAAGCAGCAGCTTGGATGAGCTGCAAAATGTATTTGACCAAAATAAACTTTGTCCGTTGACAAATTGAATTTCTTCTTTTGGATGGATTCTGCCTGGATGACAGGGATTGTACACACCTTCAACGCAAAATTTGGAAACACTTCACCAGCTGGGAAACAAACTTGGACGTAATAACAAAAATGTAAAGAGGAAGGCGGTTTATGCAGGGCTAAAGGATCTGGTGCATCAAACTGGCATTTGAGGAATCTGGGTTCTCCTTACGGACTTCTCGGGGCTTTCAAGAGTTTTTCATGAACTTGCTCGACCTTCTCTTCTGATGTTGATGATGGTCTACCACAGGGGTGTCAAACATACGGCCCGGAGGCTAGATCTGGCCCTCCAAGACCTTTAATCTGGCCCTTGGTGGATTTTCTACTAAAATATTTTAATTATATTTTCTATTAAAATATTGGTCATTTTCTGTGGTGTTTATCACAGCAGCGTCTCCAGCGTCTCTGTACGTGGCCCCTCCCACCAGAGCAGCACAAATGAAGACTTGTCTCTTTCCAAACGCTCTTAAAGGACGATCGTTTTGACTGTTGACGTGACACCCTCATCAGCAAAATGTCCAACATGAGAAAAAGTGGAGCAGAGTGCAGGATTTTCCAAGAAAAATTGACTTATTCCTATTTGCATACAAGATAATATTAAAACATTGTGTTGAAATTGCATTTTTCTTAAAGTTTCAGGTTGTTCATAATATTATAATATTTTGTAAAAGAAAGAGTTCATCAACTAAAAAAGATTTCTGTAATAGATTTGCGTTTCTCTGCACAAATATTTGAACTTATTGTTATTTTTGGGGTTTATATGACATGAGTTTTCTGATCCGGCCCCTTTGGGATCAAAGTAGGTTGGATACGGCCCCCGGACCAAAATTAGTTTGACACCCCTGATCTACCAGATCCTTTAGCGTAATCAGTCTTCCTCTTTACAGTTTTGGTACCAAGTCCAAATTTGTTTGCCAGTTGGTGAAGTTCTTCCAGATTTTGTACTGGAAACACTCTGCACAGACATGGTGGTGTGGTATGTTTGAGTGACTGTGTGCCAGCAGATTCTAAGACACAAAATGACTTCTCTCTGGAAGTGAACGGTTCAACCTGAAAACACAACAAAAATCAAACATTAAATATAAAATCTTAATCTGTTTCTATACATTCTGTGAATACTGGATGTTATTTCAACAAGTGACAAAAATACTGCCCTGCGAAATGATGTCAATTTTTTCGGGACACCTTATACGTAAATCTGTACGCAGAACAGTCATCGTGCTCCTTTGTCAAACACCACATGACATAACATGAGGCTGTAATCATTCTGTTTATTTCCCATAATTGCAGTGCTTCGTTGTTGTCTGTGATCTGTGTACAAAAACACGACACTGGGCGAGTCTTAATGCTGTCAGGGCGCATTAGCCTGAGCGCGCTGGGGCTGTGGCTCGGCGCGTCCCTCTGGAGCTGGCGGTGCAGGGAGGAGATGGTCCCACTCGCAGATGTGGGAGATATTATGAGCCGTTACACTAAGAAACGCCAAACTAAATCAAGCTAACACTGTAGCGCTACTGTACAGGGTCATGAATAGTTTAGGGCTAAAAATAGTTCCATAGTAGCTGCCTGTACCTCTAGCGCAAACATGCTACACTAAGCTAAGCTAACACCCCCGGGCCAGGCCACCCACGCATTAACTTTACGGTACAGTAGAGCGAGTACAGTACACACATGTCATGGAGAGGATGAGGGAGGAGATGGGGAGGATGGGGTTGGCATGGCGACGCAGCGTACACGTAGCCATAACAACGCAGCATCGTTTACACGTGAAAACATCGTACAACATCGTTTCCATGGCGTCCGCCTCCCCAGACTCTGGAGTATTTGGGATGTAACACAGTGACCTCCATTTGACCGAGGAGGCGAGGGTGAGCGCGGGGGCACGGGGCTTTGTTTTGGTTGTTAAATGATATTAGACGTTGCTATTAAAGAGGGTGCAGTTTTTTCTTTCTACCATGTTTATATCGTTGTTCCCTCATCGAAAACATGCCTCAAGAGGTTTTTGGTGTCATCCAGAAAAGATTTTTGGTCACATGCACCAGTGAGCACAGGTCACTGAAAACAACACATGCCACATTTAGTTTATCTTCCAGTTCTTAGACTTCCATGGGAACAGCCTGAGAAGATGCAGGTCAATACAGCTCAAGTGCCAATAGGCGAGTTTCAGCTGACGTCATTGTTATTAAAAGCCTGTGTTGCATGCTGGGAAATATTTTGGTCGGAGGCAAGAAACAGGATAGCCGTCAAACACAGTGCGTAACCTCACGTATTTATCCCCAATAATGGTAAATTCCTGCTGCATTATCGGATGCACAAATAGAAGCACGGAAAAAGAAAAATGTGTTTTTCGTATTCTGAGTGAAAAGAACCGCTAGCGGTGAATTAAATGGCTTTCAAACATTCGCAGAGCAAACGTAGAAGATCCTAACAAACCGTGGACTCCAACAAGTTCAACAACACATCGAGACTCTTGGAGGTTTTCATCTTTTCTGCTGTGAATGGCCCAGGAGTTTCCACCAAGTCATTGTGGATATCGCCCAAGTGAATATTTGTCCAGGTAGTTGGCGATTCTGACCAGAAATTTGGTTTGGTCCACCTTTTGTCGGGGTTGAAAAGGGTGATTTGGCTCCATCGATGCTTATGACCAATTTCTGGTCAAATGGTCTTGGGTCCTGCCGTTAGAGTGGATAAATAACAGGGATCAATACCCTTTACGTGCTTTCTCACTGCGTCCGTCATGTTGAATTAGTGTTTATTGCCACCAACCAAAATAATTCCCAGCATGCAACGCGCACTTTTGTCAACAATGAAACTCGCCTATACCTTTGAACGAATGCTGACTTAAAGATGAAGCACCTTAAAATCTCCACTGGTTTAACACCAGCAAAATGGTCATATATATTTGAATTCCCAAAAAAATGCAGAGTGCCCTATGAAAGAATTCTTTCTGGCCTTGAAATATGTTTGGGCTTATATAGTTTTCCAAAATGCTCTAATCACCAAAAAAAACAAAAAAACAAACCAAACCAAAAAAAAAAAGTTAAAATGCTGTAAGGAGGGTTTGGATTATAATGACTCTTCAGCCAGTTTCACTTTGTGGAAATCATCTGAGCTCGCAGTGTTAGAATTCGTTCACTCAACGGTAGGGGGGTACTTTTTTTATTTAACCAATCGCTTTCCCCTTGATAAAGTTCACCAAACATTCTCTTTGTTCCGGCTTTAAATCCTCGATCTCGGGAATCATTGCCAACACAGAATGTCTGGCTCTTCGCTGATGGACTGGTAATCAGCGGAAGTGCCCAAACTCGCACTTCTGGGGTTTTTGCGAACCGTCCAGTGTATTCCAATTCCTGACCTACTTGCTGGAGAGAAATTAAACTGAGCGGAGGCACTAGATGGCGCCAGCCTGGTTTGAATCGGGCCCAGGAGAGATCACAAGATTACTCAAACATGCATGAATGACATCTAAAATGTACTACTGAAGCCTCAAGCCACAGCTGCTCTACATGTTGCTCTCTGAGCACCAATGATATGCTTGATTAACACTGATTAGAAACAAAAAATGGTGTGCAGGCCTCAGGGTTGTTGTCGGGGCGTTCTGCGTGTAACTCCACGCCATGTCAAAGTTATCATGTTCTCTGGTAGAGATCACTGCTGTTAAAAGCTTGTTCTAATGTGTTTTGATGGTAATAGGCTCTATTTACGCTCACGTCACAAACCAGGAAGACGTCTGGAAACATGCAGTGACAACTTCCGCTGTAGTTCCTGACACGGGGCTCGCCGACCGACTGTGATCAAACCCACTGAAGTAAATGTGATCAGTGGTAAACTGATGATGTATGTATGTGCTGTTTGGATTCATCACATGTCCCCAGTGCACACAGAGTTGTGTGTCTTCCAGTTCCAAATGCCTTCCTGGTTTGTGATGTAAGCGTGAACAGAGCCAATTGCGTTCATGGTGTATGGAGTTGGTGGTGTTGATGGCCCCTTTTGGTTGTATTCTTGCTTTGGTGGTTAATGGCATTTTTGTAAGTTGTATTTTTGTGGTTTCTTGTATAGCAGATTTGCTGCTGCTGTCATTCTGCTCTCAGTTTCTCCTGATTATAGTGAGTTTAAAATGTCGTTGTACTTTAATAGATGCTTATTTGTTTCATGATCGGGATTATTGATGCAGTAGCGGTTAGTGCACTATAGGCTCCTGGCACAGTGCACTTAAACCTCTAAAACTCAATGCACTTTAGTCCTGTTACACTTCATCATTTTACACCAAGAGTGTCAAACTCTAATTCACAGAGGGCCAAAATTAAAAACTGGGACTAAGTCATGGACCAAACTAAATATTTATTGAAACATGTCAACAACATCTGCATGTTTTCTCTTGTTTAGAGATATGTAATGTTAAACCTTTTCTTATTAAAATAAATGCTTAATAGTTTTGCTTAAACACTAAATTCAAAACAAGTATAATATAAAATAAGAACACAATTTTAAATAAATAATGTCTCTATAGCCTAGCTTTTGAACTCCTTTACATTTTAAATTTTTTCATAAGCCAAAAACCAGTCAAAAATAACTTGCTTCAATGAAAATCCAGTCTTTCAACTATGAACAGTCAAAAATCATAAAGAAAACATTCATCCAAGCTCAGTTTGCTAGACTGTGATTTACTCTGATGCACATGAGTCCAAAGCAGATACAAATACTTGGCTTTTCTTCTTAGATACAAGTTCATCAAAGCAGTAGTATTAGTATTAGCGGTGCAAGGGGTGTAGTGTGTGTGGTATGTGGGGGTACATCGTCCACCCACTTCTCCCAACGTGAGATTTAAAAAAATAACAAATATAAAATAGCTATAACTTAAATGTCAAACCGGAGCTACTGGCAAACCAACTGCATAGGCTTATTATACTGTATCTCCAGTACTGTCCCATAGTGACCTGTGACATGAGGGGACTGGGTCTGGGTCTGGACCGGGACTGGACCAGAACTAGACCAGGACTGAGTGTGGGGACGAGCCCGGAGGTGCACCCTTGTAGACCATCGGGTGACAGCAGGCGAAAGGACCGATGCAGAGCTCCATGCCCCACGGAGCTAAACGCAGCCGTCGCCTGATCGTGCTTTGTGGACACCCTGCTCCACAGGCTCAGTGTTCTCTCTCTCCCTCAAGTCCAGGTGTGGACTTAGTGTGGTTCCGGTGTAGTCCTGGTTTGGTTCTGGTTTAGACCTGGTTTGGTCCTGGTTTAGGTCCTGGTTTGGTTCTGGTTTAGTCCTGGTTTAGTCCTCCTGGTTCAGTCACGAATTGTGTTCCTCCACTTAAAAAATCCCCACTACACCACTGGTGGTGCATGAGCCGTACAGGCACAGCAGCTGGCAGTCCAGCACTAATACATATTTGATATGATCTTGTGAGACAAATATAATTATATTGCGGGCCAAATTTGGCCCCAGGGCCTGAATTTGACATGTCTGCATTAGAGGTTAGTGCACTATAGGCTTCTAGCACAGTGCACTTTAAACCTCTAAAACTCAATGCACCTTAGTCCTGTTACACTTCAGCACTTTATACAATATATTAAAGACCAACTACTACTACTACTACTACTACTACTACATTCTATTGTGATTTGTCTATTATGTCATAAAAGAAAGTTTTTCATATAACTGCTTAAATAAAGACATTGTACATTTCTCACTATATGCTGCCTTTGTTCTTTGTTTTGCCAGACTTACCTATATTTTAGTTATATATATATATATATATATATATATATATATATATATATATATATATATATATATATATATATATATATATATATATATATATATATATATTCATGGGGCCCGTTAGCCTTGTGAGGTTACACGCTCAAACCTACAAGACAGGTGAAGTGTCACAACAACAATCATTGGAGCTGTTCCACTTTATAAACCAACTGTATGGCTGTTTCACTCCTCTGTTTGTTGTGCCATCTGTATCATTGACCGCCTCTGTGTGTGTGTGTGTGTGTGTGTGTGTGTCTGTCCGTGCACTCGTGCGTGTGTGTGAATATGTCAGCGCACTCTTTGTATAGAGTGTGTGACGGGTTCAACAAGGCGGAACATGCCAGCTCCACAGTGCTGCACTCCCTCTGAGCTGTGAGAGGAGGGAACTCAGTAGATGGACTTAAGAGGCCTCGTTCAGATGAGTTCACACTTTACTGTTCCCATTAAAGGGCCCGTGTGACTCTATTTTCTGTTATAATATTCTATGTTCTAATGTTGTTTCCTCATCACAAACAGATCTGGAGTTGTGTTTTGTTTCATTCACACAAGTTTAACACACAAACCCTGCAGATTTAGGCTGAGTTCTTCTCTCAAGCGGAAAATGCTCTGTTCCACCTTATGATGTCATGCAGTAATTCAGGAAGTGCTTCACTGTGTTTTTAAACTCCATACACCTTCATTTGGATAATCTGGATAATTTCAGTCCTGAAATTGCCAATCTCTACTGAACTAAAGGCAAAAGGAGCTGTTAACTTGAAAACTACCACTATGTGACATCACAAGGTGGAACAGAGCATTTTGAGCTTGGAGATGAAGACAGACTCATAATAAAGTGTTACTCAAACATGTGTGAATGAAACAAACACAACTCCAGGTCTGTTTTTGGTCCATTGGAAATAGAGGTCGAAATGTATTTATTTTTTGTCACTAAAGCAGAATAATGAAACAACAACCTGTTTTCCCATTTTATTGTTTTTCGTTCTTAATTGAAATTCAAAAGAACGAATTGTACATGGACTGTTTTTGATGTATTTCTACTATATTATATCTATGTATTTACAATTTTCAATGCTTGTTCTATGAATTATTGTCCGAATAAACATTAATTCATGTGGTAATGACATTCTAACATGACTTAAAGCTCACAAGAGTCAATTCTGCATTATATAGGACCTTTAAAGAAATCTGTCCTCTGCGTTTGACCCGTCCTTCAACACTGCCAGATAAGCACTGCACGTCACAAGCAGTGGGACCCAGGCGTTTCCAGATCTCGCTGTGCCTGTATTGCTGTTTATGAAGCTGGATTACAAAATGATAATAAAAGAAGAAGTAAAAGATACACACATGAATAAATCAATAAATGAAATGAAAGTAAACAAAGAAATTGAGCCTGTGTAGAAATGTGAAAATAACTTGGCTTTCCTTCATTTATCGACGTATGGTCAAGTGTGGCTAAATTTAACTAGTTGCTACAGTACAAAATAGGACTGAAATGCCTTGCCCAAGGGCCCAACAGCGCTAAAAAATCTTGCTGCAATGTTATCATCTTAAAGAGCCTATATTACGCTATTTTTTGATTTGTTATAATGTAGTTTCCTCATCACAAACAGACCTGGAGTTGTGTTCTGTTTCATTCGCACAATGAAACAAAACACACAAACCCTGCATATAGAAAACACTGTGTTCCACCTTGTGAGGTCATGTGGTCATACAGGCAGTGCTCCACATCTGGATGATTTCAGCTCTGGAAGTGAATTTGAGAATCGTAGGATGGTAAGGGAAGGTACCGGCTTCCTCGTCTCTGATTGGCTACAGTGGATCTCCTCCGATTGGCTATTTCATTTGGCCACGAAAACATCATCTCACGTTTATCGCTGAAAAACTGAGGTAAATACACGAGTAAATAGCTGAGGCGTCATCTCGCATGTATCACTCGCTGAACAAATGAGTTTATTCACATTCCCTTACACACACTGCACCTCATTCTTTTTCTTTGACTCTAAGTGGGGAATCTGTACAAAATAAAGTTGTTTATTAAGCCAATGATGTTCAATTTGTCTTCTTATATACTTTAACTTCTTGGGTTCTTTTTAAAGACAATGCAGTAAAGTGTGTTTACCTTGTTGACATGTTTCAGCTGCTGCTGCAAGCATCTTCAGAACTGTCCCCGGTGCTGGTGGTGACTAAGCCTGTAACGATAATCAATAAATCGATTAATCGTACGATAACTTTTAACGAGCTCGATAACTTTTCCAGCAGCATTAATTCTAGTTGCATACTTGTTTGTTTTCCTCGCTCTCTCTCGCTCTTTCTCGCTCTCAAAGAGACTGAAGTGAATGTGAGAAGGCGTCTATCGCTCTCTGACTCCTCTCGTTTTACAAGCTTGAACCAACGTGCGCTGTGTTTATCAACACAGTGGATGTGCATGTAGTCTGCGCGCTTTCTGCAAATGCAAATTCTGCGAGTGCAGGAAGCGCCGCTGTCTGTGCGGTGTGCTAGCAGCACAAGCTATCAGAGACAAAACTGTTCAACTCCGTTCATCGCCAAAACAAGTCACGATGCTGAATCAACACTGGTGAGCGGGACACGTCTCAACAGCCACATGCGTCAAATGCAGCGAACGCAAACGACGAGAAGAAATGTCTCAAACCCCAACAGTCCACACAAACCCAATTCCGAGCGACAGAACTAGCCTAGCGCCCGGGAGAGCCCGAAATCCTGAAACCGAACCGACCCGACACCAGACAGGACAGAGACTCCCTCAGAGCGAAACAGCATCCTGTGTCATGGGTTAATACGAACACTTCAAGACCAAAATGACGAGGCCACAGCAGCAGCCACAGAGAGACAAGACATAATATTCCAATGTAAGTCAATCACTAAAATCACTTTTAAGGACAATTTTGTTACAGAGACTTAATAATCCATTTTATTTATTGCTTTGGTTGTGTTTGGTTCAACAGTGGTTTATTCAAGTGCATTTTTGTTAACAAGTCCTCGCTAGTCCTAGACACATTAGACTAGTCCTGTGTTAACAAGTCTGTTTTATTTAGGCCTGTTGTTTTTGGTTGTTCCTGTGTTAAATGTTCTTTAGAAAGTAAGATTTATTATATTATTTATTTTAACTAAACAAGAGCGTCAATTTTGATCAAATAATCCAACATCCTTTGAGTCTGATCTTGTGATGACCAGCTTTTGCGTCTGTCTATTTGTATTACTGTATTGTCTGTCGGGGTGTATTGTTTTTACTGTGATTTTGTTTTATGATTACATCAACCTGCCTAGGGACAGCAGATGGAAATTAGCCTTGGGCTATAATCTGATAACATATTTACATATCATGTATATGTTCATTAATGTGTTTTTCCCTATTTTTTTAAAATAAAAATAAATAAAAAATAGATCATTGAGAGGATGTATTTGCATTTTTATTCCATGGTCATTATATTAGTTGAAATTGGTCTCAAAATGTCAATATTATCATTTATCGCAATAAATTCTTGGTCAATTAATCGTCCAGCAAAATTTGTTATCGTTACAGGCCTAGTGGTAACACGTCGTATATCAGCAGTTGTTACTTCCTGTAGGCCAGAACCACACCTCCCACAATCACACAATAAATCATACACAGGGGAAACAGGTCGGGCATTTCACATCCGAAAAAAGGAAACATCAGGGAGACTCACCAGAACACAAAAAGACAAAGCAGAACAGGAAAACCTAAAATCCACCATATCAGACACTGTAAAAGAAATAACCACATTCTGGATTGAGATGGGGCTCGGGTCATTGGATCGGAAAACAACAAGTTCAAACTCTGGATCAAGGAGGACACTAAAATCAGGAAACGAGGCACGGACAGCATTCACCGTGATGACAGAGCGTTCCTCCTTTCACACACCTGGGACACCCTCCTCCAGGCCTGGTCAGTCTGAGTGATCTGCCAGGTCCATCAGGCTGACCACGCCCACAGGAAGTAACAACAGCTGATATACAACACGTCACCACCAACACTGACGACAGTTCTGAAGATGACTTGTAGCAGCAGCAGCCGAAACATGTCAACAAGGTAAACACACTTTACTGCATTGTCTTTAAAAAGGACCCAAGAAGTTAAAATTGTTTATTGTTTACCATGTCTCTGGTTTAGAGTCTACCTTTTTTTAGACAACTCTGGTATATAGAAATCTGAAAAATTCCTCTTCTACAAATCTTCAGTGTGGCTTTTACTGGTGGCCAACACGACAAATAAACAAGTGGACACAGCTGGAACTTAAACATCATAAACTCATTCACACACATCAATATATAAAACTAACTGTGTCCATATCAAACCATATCAAATCAGTCATGTTTGAGTCATATTGTGGAGTTAAGAGACCTGAGTACAGTTCCTATTCTACACTGATGGAAATGAGTGATAGGAATTAGGTTTGGAACGCAGTGAGAAATGGAATGATTCTCACACACTGCAGTGGAGGAACATTAACATAATAATAATGAAGATAACAGTCACACAGAGTTCATGAAGACACAGAGGTGACACACACAGATGTGTTCTAACTTGTGTCCTGCTTAACAACACTTTAAACGGCATGAGGGTCAGGAATCCATCAGTTCTAGTCTTTTTACATTATTAGAAAAAATCTAAATGCAGTAGTACTGTACAAATTATTACAAGTAAAAAAAACCACTATGTACCACACCATAATGTGATTTTAATGTATTTCATATTCTGTAAAGCATTTTGAATTATTTTGTGTATGAATTGTGCTCTACAACTAAACTTGCCTTACCTCAGGCATGTCCAAACTATGGCCCGTGAGCCAAATGCGGCCCTCAGACACATTTTTCTTGATCCTAAAGCTTCCAGGTGAATTGGCCCAAATGACCTTGCATTAATTAAAAATTTTATTTTACTGCAAGTTTTTTTTTTTGAAAATTTACCTTGATAAAGCTAATATTGAATATTTAGTGTGTGGTTTTAAGGATCTTAGCATGAATAAAGTCTGATGACTCATTCTAATATGTTAAACATGCACATGTTTTAATTATTCACTGTATTGAGCACCAGTCTACAGCCCTCGATCAGCCCTCTGCTTTGTCTGTGTTTAGATATGTGGCCCTTGATGAAAAACGTTTGGACACCCCTGCCTTACCTAGTATATCTTAAGTATATATTTTATTTCAACATTATCAAATAAATTACAAATAAACTTGCCTTGCCATACAAAGCATGTCCATGAATAAGATAAAAAGACAGTAGCCTACAGCAGCCAATCAGAAGAGAACTATTCTAGCCAATCAGAGGCAAGGAACCTTCCCCAACCATCCTACGATTCACAAATGTGTGCCCTGGAATTGCCCATTTTTACTGAACTATTTTATAATTTTATCAAGGGGAAAGACGCTATTGCCCTTCTTCCTGCGGGATTTGGTGCATTACATGCGTCACGATCAAAGAGCAGCGACTGGTTAAATAAAAAATGACCCGCCTACCGTTGAGAGAACGAATCCTATTGCTGTGAGGCCAGACAGTTTCCGCAAAGTGACACCAGCCAATGAATCAGGCTAGTAATACATCGCTGTTCACTTCAAAACTACATGACATCACAAACTGGAACACAGTATTTGGAGTTTTGCAGATGTAGACAGACCAATAATGCAGGATTACTCAAAATAAAACACAACATCAGCTCTGTTTTTGATGAAGTAACAAAATTATAATACGGCTAAAAGCTCACAAGAGTCAGTTTTGTGTAATAAAAGACTTTAAACCTTCCTTTCAAATAAGAATCTATCAAAGTAACATTTAGAAGATTTTGCAGAGGTACGGCCCGAGCGCCAACACTACTAGTTAACATGTTTTGACAGGAAGTAAGTTAGGTCCGGCTTCCTGTTTTGTATTTCGTCCGAGAACCCAAACAGAAATCATTTTAACCCTGGACCTGTCACAGCGCATCAGCCGGCCTCCTACTGTACCTCTCTGTGATGTTGTCATATATGTCACCGCCGATCTCCTCTCGCACGGGTGACGCGCCGAGCGGCTAGCCAAAACAGAGAGGAGAAGGTCAAAGGTCGTTCAAAAAAACAGTCCGGAGCATTTGTAAAACCTGGAAGTCCGTGTTGTGCCGTTCCCGCGGGCTCGTGGAACTGAAGACATGGAGATGGAGGTCAGAGCGGGACAAAAGTAAGGGCCAAGAACATGACGGAAATGCTAAAATCCTAAATCAAGCTTGAAATATAAATCCAGGAGCATGTCAGGCAGATGAATGGACTGTCAGAGCTCATCAGTGCTGGAACGTAACAAAGTAAAAGTAATAAAGTACTCTACTCAAAGGTGCATTGTGTAAGTTTTCTGGTGGAGTGTCCGTTAAATGCTTTTTTTTTCTTCTTGGAGATGTTATTGTTTTGTCTGGAATGTTTTAGTAGTATAGTATTAAGTCTTTCTATCTTCATGGAGACCAAACCAGAGCAAGTTACAGGTCAGATCTGTGGAAAGGCGAGCCCACTCACAGTCAGAATGTCTGTTTTTCTAGGTATTTTTGAGTGAAAAACCACCTGTAATTAAGTAAATGGGTTCGGTCAAGTGGTAACAGAGGGAAACAGGCGCAGATTTTTGACATTCAAATGTCTCTTATTGAGAAACTAGAGGGACTATTGAAATAAGTAAAGTATCAGAATGTAGGAAAGAGTTACACTCCAACAGGGTCAAGTTAAACCTGTGATATTCTTTCAAATTGTTGACAAAAAATTTAAAAATTCATGTCGGTAACGGAGGGAATGAAATATGCAGCACTTTTTGGGCAATAAATCCAAACAGTGATAACTCTTGGTTCTCACTTACATATCCTTAACAAACTGGTTTGAATATTTGCTTCATATAGTTTTCTACCATATGGTACAAGATTAGGTTGAAAAACCTCTTACTTTTTGAGTAATGAGATTTTTTATTAAGAAAGTTCATGGTAACGGAGGGAAAAGTAACGGAGGGAAAATTGTACAAACAAGTAGAAGGTGCAGGATTTTACATCATTTGTCGCTTTTTTCTTCTGAATACTTTATTATTACTTCAAAATGAAAGGAAACTATTTCTATAAAATATGTCAGTCCTTCCAAGCAAATTTTTATCATTTTAAATAAATTTTTTTTGAAAAATCATGAACCTTCATCAACAGTTCAAAGATGGAATAACACAAGATATGATGAAATACATCCATTTATTGACATGATTTGCAGGTCTTTGAAATTTGGGAAATAATTTTTGTTCCATGTTTCATACATGGTCTGTTTAAAAACGTATGGAACTTTAGAACCAAAAATGGTACAGAAAAAAGGTCAACAGTTTCATAAACTAGAGTACATATGTATCTGTTCAATACATTTTTATATCAGATGAATTAACTTGAATTTTTGGCCTTGCTGTTTACTTCTGCTTGGCCCATATGTAAAGTAGAGCTGATTATGGTCACACTTTGGAACATTCCAGACAGAGAAATGACGTATTCATAGAAACAAGAAGGTGTGCTTCTTTAAAGGTTGTATGGATGGATTTTTTTGTTTCAAATTGTCAATGAAAGTTTAAAATACCATTACAAAGACGCCTTGTAATTATGATGACCAAAAAAAAAAAAAAAAAAAAGAATGAAAATCTATCAACTGTGGATGTAGTGAGGCTAGACAAACATCAGCCAAAAGAAAACAAGGCTACCTCATTTTCTATTGGCTGTTAGGTTGTCAATCAAACTTCCTACATTTCTAGTGTAATTAACTCGCCGGCGTCGGGGGATTATGTGTTTTATGCAGCAGTTCTTAGAGGCTTTTGTAAACTGTACCTTCCTCGCAATTTGCACAAAGTTTGTTGCGATGGCAAATGAGAATCCACGACCAGTTCGCCGCAAAAGAAAGTCTGTTTTTGAGGTCGTTGAAAGAAGAAGAGGAGAGGAAAAGGAGCAAAGCCAAACTGAGGTGATTCTTGGAGATTCCTTCCAGTGATTGCGTGAATGAAACAGACGAAGGGTCTAAAAAGTGACATGTCGGTCACTAAATTATTTCTAGACAGGTCACTTCAACAGTAATTCTGAACACGCACTGGATGTAAACAAGCGTGATTTCTAGAGTTAGGAGGCGGCAGGAGGTGTTTCTACTGAGGGAGCTGTAGAGGAGGAAGGTGGTGTCACACACGCACAACATTTGAAAAAGGACTGTCGCTGTATTTCTCTTCTCTTAAAAAAATCCTCTATACAACCTTTAAGTATACGTTTTAGATATCTGTAATTTACTTAAAGGTGCTATATTAAGGCATGTTCCGGGCTATTAGTCGCGCTCTTAAGCCTCCAACCCCATCAAAAAACAAATGCGCGCCCCACAATCCAGAGCGCCCCATACACGAATCCACTCGGGTGTCCCAGCACGACGTCAGTAAACTATAAAGCCGCACCACCCGCAGAACACACAAACACACACGGAGGAGACAGCGACCACACAGCGAAAAACACCCACACACACACTCGTCACTCCACGCCGACGAGGAACGGAACGGAGGAACGAACCGAAAAAGCGAGTGCAATGTGCCACTTCTAGACACAACTGAACAACTGAGTCACTGCGAACACGCCGACAATCCGTTGGTCCCAGACAGCACCTCCCTACACGCCACAACTGAACAAAGCCCAGAGTCACCGTGAACGCACCAAACAAAGTCCCACTGAGCCATCACACTGTTGTGTTTCGTTTAAAGTCCAGTGCGGTTTATTTGTGAAAAAAGTTAGAAAATAGACCATTTAATGACAGTGCATCTTATAATCCAGAGCGACTAATACTGTGGAAAATACGGTACACATACTGACTCTGGTGAGCTTTAAACTGTCTCAGAATGTTTTTACCTGAACACAAACAGACCTGGAGTTGTGTTTTGTTTCATTCACACTTAACACTTAAACCCTGCAGATACAGGCTCTAGTTCTTCTCTCAAACAGGAAACACACTGTTCTACTTTGTGATGTCATGTGGTAATACAGGAAGTGCTCCACTGTGTTTTTAAACTCCATACACCTTCACTGGAATCACTTGGATGATTTCATCTCTGGAAATGCTAATCTCTGCTGAACTAAAGGTAAAAAAGAACTGTTATCACAAGATGGAACAGAGCATTTAGAGCACATCCGGCCCGCCAAGCCATTTTACGTGGCCCACAAGGGGTTAAAAGGTATAATTTATTGTGTTGTGATTCTGTGACGCTAGTACATCACCCACAATGTGACTGCATCTCACCAATAGAGAGGCCAAGAAAACTCATCAAATTGCCCCAAAAATGTCCAAGAAAAGAAAAACTGATGCAGAAGGACGGATATTTCATGAATGTTACTGAAGGAGTAATGTGAATGTTTTAACCTAAACCTTTAAATCTAATCAAATCCACTTATAGCACATTTCATAAACAAAACAGTTTCCCAAGTGCTGCACAACACACATAAAACTCTACTAGTCGTCATTAAGACAATAAAACTAGTAAAATCAAATAAGAGCAAGAATACCAGTAAATAATAAAAAACATAAAAATAAACAAAATGAATCAATATGAAGTTAAAAATCAAATACAGACTTTTACAGTTTTGTAACACACTGATATTAGAGTTATAGTTGCAGTCTTAACTTTAGAACCGGCCCTTAGATGACAAACATGATCCAAATGTGGCTCTTGGTGAAAATTAGCTGATTTAGAGCTTTGGAGATGAAGACAGACTAAGGTGGCCGCCCATTCAAGTCAGCGGGTCGAGCTCAATGGTGCATGATTCCAGGTTCACCTTTAGTCCAGTTAGGTACTTCCGGTGGCTGTGGGCCGACCGAGCATGTGCAATAGTGCTCCTTTCTCCGTGAATGAACGCAAGCACAGGCACGGAGCGCGGGCTTGTGTATCACGTGATCGCTTTGACCAATCAGAGCGAGAGGAGCTAGAGAGGAGCAGGGTGTAGCCTGGAGCTAATGATTATAAAGTGTTTTTCACTGATACTCTTCAGAAGAAGGAAAAGCAACTACAAGACCTAGAGAACACACATAAGGAGATCCGCTACCTGTATCATTCTAAAATACAATGTGCATTTAAAACAAGAGCTTGCGAACTCCAAAAGATTCACAGAAAAGATGAAAGAAAAAGACTTGGATTTGAAAGAGCTCAAAGCTAATGTCCTGAAAAAAGAGAAAGAGCTGGAACATCAAATGAGTGTGCACAAGGAGATAAGGTACCTGTATAACAAGACAGTGTCAGAGCATGTCCAGCTCAAACAAGAGCTGGTCAACACCAGGAAAACCTACGAGAAGTTGACAGAAAAACTTAAAGAACCTACAATGAAGACTCAAACCTCTCAAACTACTTGTCATGACGTTGAGAAAGTGCCCAGGAAGGTGCAGGAGGCGTCTTCTGAACCCTTTACAGCTCGAGAGGAGCTGCATTTCCAGAAGTTTCACTGTGAATATCAAAGGTCACAGAGACCCAGCCGCCCAAAAGGAGCAGCTGTAGTGGAGGTGCAGAGGAGAAGGTCCAGGCGTCAACAGCGCTAAAGCACCTCCAAACATGACCCTTTATAAGCATTAATTTAAAAAAAATAAAAATGTAAATGTGTGGTTTGGCCTTTATTTAGTATTTATTCATGTTTATTGATTTGTTTTCCATTGTTTAATTCACAAGCCAGTCACATGACATACTGCACTGTTATGCAGAAATGTTCAGTGGAACATGTGTTTCCCAGGCCAACAGAGAGACATAGTCCCTCCAGTGTGTCCTGCCCAGAACACCTCCTGAAGAAGGCGTCCGGAGGCATCTGGAACAGCCACCCTGCGAAGGAAACTCATTTCATCCGCTTGTATCTGCGATCTTGTTCGGTCATTACCCAGAGCTCATGAACATTAGATGAGCGGAGGAACGAAGACTAATGGTAAATCAAGAGCTTTGCCTTTTGGCTCAGCTCCTTCTTCACCACAACGGTCCGATACTTCTCCACTTGAGGCAAACACAACTCCAGCTCTGTATTTGAGGAGGTAACAACATGATGACATGACTTAAAGCTCACAATTTTGCAAAATATAGGAATAAATGTAGAAATACACTACTGTTCAAAAGTTTGGGGTCACTTAGAAATGTCTTTATTTTGAAAGAAAAGCACTGTGTTTTTTTTAATGAAGATAACTTTAAACTAATCAGAAATACACTCTATACATTACTAATGTGGTAGATGATTATTCTAGTTGCAAATGTCTGGTTTTTGATGCAATATCTACAGAGGTGTATAGAGGCCCATTTCAAGCAACTGTCCCTCCAGTGTTCTAATGGTACAATGTGCTTGTTCATTGTGTCAGAAGAATAAAGGATGATTAGAAAATCCTTGTGCATCATGTTAGGACAGGAAAAACAGTTTATCTGGTTAGAGAAGCTATAAAACGGACCTTTCTTTGAGCAGGTTGAGTATCTGGAGCATCACATTTGTGGGGTCAATTAAACGCTCAAAATGGCCAGAAAAAGAAAACTTTCATGTGAAACTCGACAGTCTATTCTTGGTCTTAGAAATGAAGGCTATTCCATGCGAGAAATTGCCAAGAAACTGAAGATTTCCTACAGCGGTGTGAACTACTCCCTTCAGAGAACAGCACAAAAAGGCTCTAAGCAGAGTAGAAAGAGAAGTGGGCATCTTGACCGTACGGTGCACAGAAGTGTCCATCCAGTCAATCCAACTTGTGGGAGGATTCTTGAAGCGTGGGGTGAAATGTCTCCAGATTACCTCAACCAATGAACAGCTAGAATGCCAAAGGTCTGCAATGCTGTAATTGCTGCAAATTGAGGATTCTTTGACGAAAGCAAAGTTTGAAGGAAAAAAATTATTATTTCAAATACAAATCATTATTTCTAACCTTGTCAGTGTCTTGACTATATTTTCTATTCATTTTACAACTCATGGTGGTAAATAAAAGTGTGACTTTTCATGGAAAACACAAAATTGTCTGGGTGACCCCAAACTTTTGAACGGTAGTGTATAATATGCCTAAATCTGCAGGGTTTGTGCGTTAAACATGTGTGAATGAAACAAAAAACAACTCCAGGTCTGTTTGTGATGAGGAAACAGACCTGAAAAGCGTAATATAGAAACTATAGTGTCTCTCGTGTGCCGCAGCAGCTCCAGGCCAGTCTGCGTCCGTCCAGTACATCGTGTAAAGAACGTGTCACCTGCGCTAACGTCAGCCCGGCCTCAGAGGGGTGTTGGCTTGTTAGCTGCCAGCGCTAATGTCCTGCTCTGCCCACTTAGCTCCATCACATGTCCACACAGCACCCACTTTATCATTATTTTATACCAGCATGAATCATTTACTCCATACCAGCTCCATACCAGCCCGGCAGTCATGTGACCATCCCGAGAAACAGCCGGACGAAATATATAAACGCAAACATGTACGCTATCAACACGAGTTCAGACAGCGCCAAGTCTGAAATATAAATGAAGCTGGATGCAGAGTTTTGGAGGAGGTTAGAACGCAAAAGAAGCTGGAGTCAGAGTTACAGTGTGTGGTGTGTCTTTTAAACCTCGTGCACCGCTTTAAAAATAGTTACACCTGTGGACTTTTGTGACAAAAACGTACATTGAAAAAGAATACCACAATATTTTTATGCAGTACACATTTTTTGTCCAACTTCTTTTATATCAGTGTCTTTATTTACTTCTGCTCTAATCATACATACCAAATATTCTATCATATTTTGACATTTTAATACGTTAAATGCCAGTTTTGTTTGCAAAAGTCTCAAATTATGTGCATTAAAAAAAATGAAACAATTTGATTTTTTCTATATTTTCCAACTAATTTTAATTTGCACACACACAAACTCACAAAAACAAACACACACTCCCAACAAAATACACAAACTGGCCAATTTTGGTGATATTTGGTGCAATACAGCCAAAGTTATGCAAAAAAGAAAATTTGTGATGTACAAAAATGTACCTAGGGGTGCAGGAGGGTTAAAGGTTACGCAAAATGGATTCTTGTAGCTTTAAATCATGTTAGAATATTGTTACCTTCTCAAAAACAGACCTGGAGTTGTGTTTTGTTTCATTCACAAATGTTTGAGTAACACTTGATCTAAATCCCCAAAACTCAGAATGCTCTGTTCCAGTTTGTGACGCTGCCCTTTAAATCAGGAGTCATCAAACTAAGGCACACGGGTCAACGCTTTGGCAAATAATAACACGTCTGCACCTTGTATTTTGTTGATTTTTTCAATTTAAAAATTATATTTACATGAAGTATTTATATTTATATTTAAATAATTATATGATGTATTTACATTTGCTGCTGAATTTGCCGCATTGCAGAATTTTTGCGCAGAGTTGTGTAGTACAGTTAAGGACAGCAAAATGACTCGTGTTAAAGTATAAAAAGTTGACAGAGAGTGCAGACTTTTCAAAGAGCAGTGATTATTTTTGTGTTCAGTGTGAGGAGCGTGCAGTTTGTCTGATATGTAAAGGAAGTGTGGTGGTTTTCAGAGAATATAATCTGCATCATCAGGGTCAAACAGTTCTGTTCTACGGTCGACCCGACCCCGGCCCCCATCACAGTCAGGAGTGATAATGTGGCCCCCAGAGAAAAAAGTTTGGTAATCCCATCTTTAAATTTAGTTCAGTAGAAACTCGGGATGCAACAATATTTGATATAATATCAAATCGTTTGATACTGGGCTCACAACTCGATACATGTGTCAATATGCACATGTCCGTCCATGTGCTCTGGGTTGTTTATTTTGGTCTGAAAGTGAAACATTTATCCCACGTCCTCCTCAGATGCAGCAAGAAAACAGCTCCATAGGGATTTACAGCTGAAATATTCTGACAGAGGAGGATTTTATATTCCAGTCACTTTTTATTTTACGTTTTACATCATTCCTGACAAAGATATGAACTTTTAAATACTTTAGAATCACTTTTGGCATTACATTGGCTTTAATCAAATGCTCTAGTTATTATATTATATCAATTAGCAGAAAAAAATGACATGCATTTTTTTTTTACTTTTTAAAACATAACATTAAAAAAATCGAACCAATATCGTGACCAGTGTATTGAGATACATATTGAATCGTGGGGAAAACATGTAAAACTACACACTACAGGATTTTTCGGTCTTAAAAGATTTTTAAACATGCGACAAAAAGCGCACACCACAGACACGAGGAGAATCTTATGAGACTTAAAATCTCCAATCACAAAGACTCTCGTGGGATCTGTCTGCGCACCACAGGATATAAAGTTGTGAGCGCGATCGCATCAGCTGTTTCCTGTCGACAGTAAAACCACTCGCGCTTTGAGACTCTCAAGTGTTTAAAAGATCAGAGCTCTGCACTTCTAGTTTAGATACAAGTCCAAACTGTGTTATTATTATTTGTGAAATGTGCTGCAAAACTTCAGATAGAAGGATTTTTAAAGCATAAAAGATTGAGGATAAAGTCCAAAGGAAGTAGAGTCACTGTCTGAATCTGCAGCTTCATCTCGATGTGTGCGCTGTGTGGATGTAAACAGACACACGTGAGGAACTACTCCCACCTTTTTACCTTCAAAGAACACCTCAAACTGGGTTCATAGCGCGGGTTTGTGGACTGGATGTCATTATTTGCCAAGGACAATTTTTCTGAATGATATGGATGAGATGTTTAGTTTAATGTTTTCAGTTTAAACTTACAACTTTAAATTCTTCTCATTATTTCTGCTATTTCCCGAGTTTGTATGTTGCACCTCTGTGTCCGTCACTCCTCTGCCCCTGACGCTCTGTTTTATTGACACCACACACACGAGGAGCACAGCGGCTTCAGAATCCCACATGTAGACACAAATTCGGGTCACACCTTCCAGAAGTCAGAAAGAAGCAAATCAGCAGCCAAAATTGGTCAAATTCTCCTGTAGTGTGTGACGGACTTCACACAGGCTCCAGTAATCCTTTGTTTATGTGTGGACATCTGTCTGTTCCCTCTGCACCTGTCTGTTCCTCTGCACCTGTCTGTTCCCCTCTGCACCTGTCCCTCTACCTGTCTGTTCTGCACCTGTCTGACCTGTCTGTTCACCTGTCTGTTCCCCTGCACTGTCTGTTCCGTCACCTGTCCACCTGTCTGTTCCTCTGCACCTGTCTGTTCCTCTGCACCTGTCTGTTCCCCTCTGCACCTGTCTGTTCCTCTGCACCTGTCCACCTGTCTGTTCCACCTGTCTGTTCCCACCTGTCTGTTCCCCTCTGCACCTGTCTGTTCCTCTGCACCTGTCTGTTCCCCTCTGCACCTGTCTGTTCCCTCTGCACCTGTCTGTTCCCCTGCACCTGTCTGTTCCTCTGTTCACCTGTCTGTTCCCCTCTGCACCTGTCTGTTCTGCACCTGTCTGTTCACCTGTCTGTTCCACCTGTCTGTTCCCCTCTGCACCTGTCTGTTCCCCTGCACCTGTCTGTTCCACCTGCACCTGTCTGTTCCCCTCTGCACCTGTCTGTTCGTCTGCACCTGTCTGTTCCCCTGCACCTGTCTGTTCCCCTGCACCTGTCTGTTCCCCACCTGTCTACTGTCACCTGTCACCTGTCTGTTCCCACCTGTCTGTTCCCCTGCACCTGTCTGTTGCACCTGTCTGTTCTGCTGCACCTGTCTGGGTCAGCCGGGGTCATGTTTGGTCGCACACACACACACACACACACACACACACACACACACACACACACACACACAGAGCTCGGTGCTTTGGCAACATTGGGGCCGTGTGCAGCTGCCGGACCAGGGGCCAGAGGAAAAAGTGAGCGGCGCCTCAGGTCAGAGTGAGAGCAGTGAGTGTGTGTCAGACCTGCTCTGGGTTTTGTATTTTGTGATAAAGAAAACACCACACACCACTTTCTAATGATTACAGTGTATTTGATTTAAACGTGTATTGTGTAACTTTTCTGGTGGAGGGACGGTCACCTGCTTGTTTCCATGGACACGTCATTGTCCTGGTTTAGTCCTGATGTAGTCCTGGTTTAGACCTGGTTTAGTCCTTGTTTAGTTCTGGTTTAGTCCTGGTTTAGTCCTGGTTTAGACCTGGTTTAGTCCTGGTTTAGTCCTGGTTCAGACCTGGGTTAGACCTGGTTTAGTCCTGGTTTAGTCCTTGTTTAGTTCTGGTTTAGTCCTGGTTTAGTCCTGGTTTAGACCTGGTTTAGTCCTGGTTTAGTCCTGGTTCAGACCTGGGTTAGACCTGGTTTAGTCCTGGTTTAGTCCTTGTTTAGTTCTGGTTTAGACCTGGTTTAGTCCTGGTTTAGTCCTTGTTTAGTTCTGGTTTAGTCCTGGTTTAGTCCTGGTTTAGACCTGGTTTAGTCCTGGTTTAGTCCTGGTTCAGACCTGGGTTAGACCTGGTTTAGTCCTGGTTTAGACCTGGTTTAGTCCTGGTTTAGTCCTGGTTCAGACCTGGTTTAGACCTGGTTTAGTCCTGGTTTAGTCCTTGTTTAGTTCTGGTTTAGACCTGGTTTAGTCCTGGGTTAGACCTGGTTTAGTCCTGGTTTAGACCTGGTTTGGTCCTGGTTTGGACCTGGCTGCCTTGAATGTTCCACAGTAATTAAACAGATCTATCTTACATTTATTCAATTACAGGTGGTTTTATAGTTCAAAAATACCTTGAAAAACAGACCTTCTGAGTGTGAGCGGGGTCGCCTCTCCACAGATCTTACTTGTAACTTGGTCTGGCTTGGTCTCCATGAAAACAGAAAGGTTTAATGCCATACTGTGGAACATTCCAGACAAAAAAAGAACATCTCCATGGAGAAAAGCTGGCCAAAATTGAAGATATAAACACTTAAATCGATCAGAAAATGACTTAAAAGTAGTGAAATGATCTGTCCATGCAGCAAGATCATTTTACTTGACAAGTTCTCTTAAAATAAACAACCTCTAGATTAGAATGAAGCATCTCAGAACTAGTAAGTCAATAATATAAATCTGAAAATGAGAAAAAAGAAAAATTAAAAAAAGATGAATAACCTGATATAAGTTTTAAAATCTTGGTCAGATCAGAGAAATCTGCAGTGCATTTGACCGACACTCCACCAGAAAAGTTACACAATGCAGCTTTAAAGAGCTCATATTACACTTGTTTCTGATCTATGTTTAAATGTTGTTTCCTCATCAAAAACAGGAAGTTGTGTTTTGTTTCATTCACACATTTTAACACACAAACCTGCACATTTAGACTTTGACGCTACGTTTATATGATGATGGTCTGAACAGAAGACGCAAAAAAGGCACCACGTCTTCACTTTTTATTCCACGTTTACATCAGCGTTTGTGGGAGGAAATCTGTGAGCTGTATTTTGTGATAAAGAACACACTACACACCACTTTCTAATGATTACAGCGTATTTGCTTTAAAAGTGTATTGTGTAACTTTTCTGGTGGAGGGACGGTCACCTGCTTGTTTCCATGGATACGTCATTGTCCTGGTTTAGTCCTGGTTTAGTCCTGGTTTAGACCTGGTTTAGTTCTGGTTTAGTTCTGGTTTAAACCTGGTTTAGTCCTGGTTTAGACCTAGTTTAGTTCTGGTTTAAACCTGGTTTAAACCTGGTTTAGACCTGGTTTAGTCCTGGTTTAGACCTGGTTTAGTTCTGGTTTAGTTCTGGTTTAAACCTGGTTTAGTCCTGGTTTAGTTCTGGTTTAGTCCTGGTTTAGACCTGGTTTAGTCCTTGTTTAGTTCTGGTTTAGACCTGGTTTAGTCCTGGTTTAGTCCTTGTTTAGTTCTGGTTTAGACCTGGTTTAGTCCTGGTTTAGTCCTTGTTTAGTTCTGGTTTAGACCTGGTTTAGTCCTGGTTTAGTCCTTGTTTAGTTCTGGTTTAGACCTGGTTTAGTCCTGGTTTGGACCTGGCTGCCTTGAATGTTTAATTAAACAGATCTATCTTACATTTATTCAATTACAGGTGGTTTTATAGTTCAAAAATACCTTGAAAAACAGACCTTCTGAGTGTGAGCGGTGTCGCCTCTCCACAGATCTTACTTGTAACTTGGTCTGGCTTGGTCTCCATGAAAACAGAAAGGTTTAATGCCATACTGTGGAACATGCCAGACAAAAAAAGAACATCTCCATGGAGAAAAGCTGGCCAAAATTGAAGATATAAACACTTAAATCGATCAGAAAATGACTTAAAAGTAGTGAAATGATCTGATGAATTTGACAGGTTCTCTTAAAATCAACGACCTCTAGACTAGAATGAAGCATCTCAGAACTAGTAAGTAGATAATAAATCTGAAAACAACATGAATAACCTGATATAAGTTTTAAAATCTTGGTCAGATCAGAGAAATCTGCAGTGCATTTGACCGACACTCCACCAGAAAAGTTACACAATGCAGCTTTAAAGAGCTCATATTACACTTGTTTCTGATCTATGTTTAAATGTTGTTTCCTCATCAAAAACAGGAAGTTGTGTTTTGTTTCATTCACACATTTTAACACACAAACCCTGCACATTTAGACTTTGACGCTATGTTTATATGATGACGATCTGAACAGAAGACGCAAAAAAGGCACCACGTCTTCACTTTTTATTCCACGTTTACATCAGCATTTGTGGGAGGAAATGTGTGCATACGGTGATGCAAAAGTGTGTGGAATTCGATTGGGTGTGCATGCCATTTTTGCATTTTTATGATGTCATGTGGTAATACAGGTGCTCCACTCCATCTTCATTAGAATCATTTGGATAATATGATTTAATGTTGTTTTCGCCGTACTGAAACTGTGTCACTTCTCTATGCACCAGCCCGGATCAAAGACTCAACTGTACAAAAAGATCAAACATACATATGAAATATTCAAAAATAAAAGCAACAACTTATGATTATATAAAACCACTGAAGAGTAGAAAAGTTCAACTGATGTTAAAAGCAGCTGTTAACCTTAAATCTACCACTACATGACATCACAAGGTGGAACAGAACATTCTGAGCTTGTAGACAGACTCATAATAAAGTAAATAAACATGTGTGAATGAAACAAAACACAACTCCTGAGATGTTCTTGATGTGAACGGGCTTGCCTCTCCACAAACCTGACTCTTATCTGACCTGGATTAGGGCTCGTCCTGTTTGTTTTGGATGATGTTTGTGTAATGTTTGTGGTTTTAACTTTCTATCCTCAAGTTAAAAAATAAATCATTGACTCTACATGTATTTGTTTCTTCTTATTCTGAGTCAGTGTCTGAAAAAGGTGAAGTTTGTCAGTGGGTCATTAGCAGGAAATCAAGAGTGCACTTGGTTTTTCATTTATGGTGTGAAATATTGGGAAAATGTGACTTAAAAACAATGAGAGCACATGTTATTATGACATAACAGAGCATATGTGATGCTGCTGTTCAGGAGGAAACGGTGCTCCTCAGTGAGAGCTGCACTTTTATATCACACTCAGAGAGTTCTGGAGCTTTCCTTTCCCTCGTGTCAGACATGTCCACATGTCCACATGGTGTGTGCTTTGTGTTTGTTGTATAATAAAAAACTAAAGAGCTTTAGAGAGCTCGTTCTTTTCCTTCAGTTCTTCTGAGCCTCGGCGCGCTGTATGTGCAGTACCGCGCGCCGCGGACAGAGGGCGCGCTTGTCCTAGTCAGAGCGCTGTGCGTCCGTGCGTAAAGCGTGTGTGCCCAATTCGAGCATTTTTATTGGTGGACAATAGTTTCCCTCCACACACGCGCGCGCACGTCCTGCAGTGTGCGCGCAGTGTTTGCCCACATGGATTCAAACAGTTATTGTCGTTGTGAAAACAAAGCCCGGGAAGCTGCCTGTTATTGCCCCGCGCGCAATCACGCACGCGCTCAAACCCACTCAGCGCACGTGAATGGACGCGCACGAGGATGAGGTCCGTGCACGCGCGTAAATGCCGCCGGAGAGAGAGGGAGATTAAAGAGAGATAGAAATGACAGGTCTGGGAGTTGGAGACGTTAAAGGTCGGAGTGTCGCGCTCAGCTCCTCCTCCGCCATGCAGCCTCTGCTCTAACGCGTCTGCCGCTCCCCGCGCACCGTCTCCGCTTCTCTTCGCGCGCATAGGGATGGAGGACGTTAAGGAGTCCCCGGTGGTGCCCCGCTCCTCGTCCTTCAGCATCAAGAGCCTGCTGCTCCCCTGCAGGAGCGAGCCCTCTCCGGGCTGCGAGTCTGACAAGAGCCCCGAGCCTCCAGAGGCAGATCCCGCGGCCAGCGCCGCGGAGCCGGACCGGACTGAGCCAGAGCCCGGGGAGGAGGACGAGGACACCGGCGGAGCCAAAGCTCCGGAGCTCCCCCCCAGCGGCACCGGCGCCAAGAACGGGAAATATGACAAACCTCCGTTCAGCTACAACGCGCTCATCATGATGGCCATCCGCCAGAGCCCCGAGAAGAGGCTCACGCTCAACGGAATCTACGAGTTCATCATGAAGAACTTCCCGTACTACCGCGAGCACAAGCAGGGCTGGCAGAACTCCATCCGACACAACCTCAGCCTCAACAAGTGCTTCGTCAAAGTGCCGCGGCACTACGACGACCCGGGGAAGGGAAATTACTGGATGTTGGACCCGAGCAGCGACGACGTGTTCATCGGAGGCACCACGGGGAAACTGCGGCGGCGCTCCGCCACTTCCCGGGGTAAACTGGCCATGAAGCGCGGACTGCGCTTCGCTCCGCTGGGACTGGGGCTGAACGAACGGCCCAACAACCCTTTGTACTGGCAGCTCTCGCCCTTCCTCTCCCTGCACCATCACCCGCACTACAACGGCTCCTCACCCGGCTTCCTTAACCAGGCTGCGGGCTACGGCTCGCTGCTTCCCGCAGTGGAACAGTTGGGGAACGGGGACCTGAGCCGCTCTTTGCCTCTCGGTTTAACGAACACTTACGGCATGAGCACGTCCCCGGTGGGGCTGCTTTCGGGACAGACGGGATACTTTGTCTCAGGGAGCGGGCACGCCGGTGCCCCGGGACCTCCGGGTGGAGGGGGCCATCCGCCTCCGCCGTCCCACCTCCAGCAGAGCGGCCCGGGCTTCGGCCTGAGCAGCGGCGCGGCCCCGCAGGCTCTGCTCTCGGACTCTCTGAGGAACAGCTCTCTGCCGCCCTTCAGCCCCGCGGTGTCCTCCGGTTTCCCCGGGGTCCTGTCCCACCAGAAGAGAGTCACCCCCAACGCCTTCCTAAACTGACCCTCCGGAGTGTGAGCTCGCGCGCTGACGCACGGGGACGTACCGGGCTGATGATCAAACTCCAGTGAAACTTTGGCCGTGTTTTGGCCCCGGGGCCCGGCGGAGGGCCTGGATTGTTACTGTAAAAGGGATGACGTTACCGCGGGCTGTGGGACTGTACTAGACTTGCCAAAGGTAGCCTCAGTCTAAAATATTCATCAGTTATTTATATCTGTACAGAAGCGGATTCTTCCTTTCAGACTATTTATGTTTGTATTTATTGTACATGTGATGAAATTCTATTGGTCCTTGTGAGACAGGCAGCGACACCAGCGGACAGACCGTCCTCCTGCACACGGAGGACACAGGAGAAGCCTTAACGCGCAGACAATCAGGGTGTGTGAAGAACTAAAGCCTCTGACCATATCTGTTCTCAGGACCGGCCCGGACAGAGCCGCGCGCCGCGTGCGTAAAACGTCTCCCTCCAAACAGACAATCCAAACCGAGAGTAACAGAGTCCCGCTGTGCCACTCGAGGCGTGTGCACAGTGTCTCCGCACACTGGGACAGTTTGAGGATCACGTCATCTGGAAAGGGAACTTCACTTTGTGAAACTGCGTAAAATACGCATTATGCAACGAGGAGCATGTGTGGTGTGTTTTCTGCGTAAGCCCGTCACTGATGTGTGTGCGCGCGCGTGTGTGTGAGCGCGTGGCCCGAGTCTAGACGCCCGCACGTGCCAGTCTCACCGAGCTGTACCTGTTAATCCCTCGCTCCAACAGCCCTGCGCTCAAATTCTATCGAAAATCTGACAGTATTTTCCGCTCGTGCGTCAGTGTATAGCGGCTTTGTTTTGCAGTATTTTAAAATCCACAAACAAGGCCACACTCTTGGCCCAGCGTTACGCACGCACGTACGCACACACGCGGACTGGCTCTTGTGAGACGTAAAAACGTCCAAAAACAGACGTTGTTTTCCTTGTGATGCGCTGCTGCAGAGGCCCTTCCTTCACTGTGTGCGCCTGGACGTCGCTCTGACGTCTTTACGTTAGGCTAGAGCAGAAATATGTTTATGGTAACTTTTCTCTGAATGGTGCTGCACAGATTTTATTGCACAAATATTCAAATGAGAGCGGAGGTTTTCCAGCAGATATATTATGCAACCTTGTATTTATTTATTTATTAGTGTTGGAGAATGAACATTGACCAGAGCGCGCGTGGGGCCTCCGATCTGACCAGCTCCACCCGCGCGGACGCAAAAACGTCACACACACTCGGATTATTTCGCGTTTATTGGGTTCCCACGCGCCCCTCTTCGTTTACGTGTAAAATAAGGCCATATCTGAAATGAGGCGACAAAAGCCACAGAAGAGAAGAGGCACACTCTACATCTGTTTAGAAATGAAAAGTCCAACCATCAAGAATTCGCTAATTCTTAAAAAAAATTAAATAAATAAAAATAAAAAATACTATTAATATTATTCGTGCATTTTTATATTCACAAAAATATTTAGACTTGAACACTGATTTATTTTACGCGCACTGGTCCTCGGGAAAATGCTGCACTTCCGTTTTTATTCGAATTGTTTATGGTTCCAACGGCTTCAAAAGTCTTTTGTACTGACAATCAGCGTCCTGTAGCCTCAAAACCTATTTTTATTTTTTACAAGCTCCATGAATCTGAGACAATCAAGAAACAGAAAGAGCTGGTGCTTACGTTTCAAGTATTATGCAAAAATATCAGAAATTACGCTCGGTGACGTAAGAATTTATTTATTTATTTTTTTTTAACGAGAGAGCCCTTTTACGGTGTCCTCAAACGCATCACAATTATTTTACTTTTTTTTTTTCTACATTTTGAAAAATATCACGGGTATCATGTTCTGCCCCAGGCCACAGTTTGGAATGTTTTTGGAAAATGTTTGAGTAAATTTTTGTCACTAAGGCTAAAAATTATGAAATGAGCGGAAACACTATAATAAAAAAAAATAATAATAATATAATGAGAAAAAAAATGCCCCCAAAAGAAAAGAAAATAAAATAAAATAAAAATAATAATAATAATGTGTGGGAGCTTTGTGGGATGTGCGGTTGGGGCTCATTTTCCTGCGTTTTGTTTTGTAACTTTTCTTTTTGCACTTTTTGTGGATAGCGCTCACCTCTATGACATGTCTGTACTGTCTGTTCAGTTGATTTCATATTTTCTCAGAGAAATACATTAAAAAGATGAAATAACCCGAACCCGGCCCCGTCTGTGTGTCTCTGTGTGTTACTACGGGCCCCTGCACAACACGCCATACATCCAGGATACCTTTACTTATTTTTCTCTTTTTGTCTCAGACTAAAATCATAATATTATTGATCATTTACGACTGATTTTATGTTTTATATTTTTCGTGACCATGCATGTTGTAGTGTTTCTTGCACTCTGTGGCACAGTGTGTACGCCCCATCGTATATTGGTATTAGGCTCCATGTGATGCCCGCTGTACCCGCTGTGGCCCGACCGAAAAAAGTAATTTGAGCTCAGATATAAAACAGAAATCCATATAAGTTAACGCAACAAACAGGCTTCGCAAAGTTCACAAATACAGCATTATTTTAGACTTAATGACGTCACAATACTAGATCTCGAAAACATTGTATACATAATCAAATCTAGAAGTATTGTGTCCTGTTTCAAACACACTGAGCTGCTGTGGGAGGATTCGGTTTTCCACAGACGTGTACGGAAAAAAAAATGAGGCCTTTATCGAGTATCCTGTGTGACGAAATCAAAATAAAAACAGCAACTTACCATCTACAATGACTAGAACTACTACTACTACTACTACTACTACTACATACTAAGCGATCACGTTTTTGTTTATTTGTGAATTTAGAATAATCAATAAATATTTTTCTTCCACTATAAGCTCCATCCTTTTTTCCCAGTTACAGCCTATTATCCTAGTATTTATTTATTTATTTATTTATCACAATGACGACTATTTTTACATTGCAGTAAAATCTTGAATGTGGATATTTCTTTAAGAGCGCTGTGTGAATGGAGTTTCAGGTCACATGACCCCTCCTCCCTCCATCTTTCTCCAACTGTGTGTGTGTGAGAGTGTATGTATGTGTGTGTGTGTGAGAGAGAGTGTGGGTGTCTGAACTAAAAATACAAAGCAGCTAATTTTAGAATCCATACACACTTTTATAGGAATGTGAGTGTCTCTGTAGAAATGTGATAATAAAAGTCGCTAATAATGATCAAATAAAATCCTAACGTCTCATAAGATAAAGAAGAACAGTGTGAGCTCCAGAGTGTGTAAAGGTACATGTGATGTTAGAGATGTTTTAGAATATTGTTGGGTTTCAGATGACGTCACACCATTCCATAGGGCGATATTATTTAATACAGACGTGGAAAAGCTCAAATTAATATTGTTGAACTGCAGATTTTTGTTGTAATACAGCATGAGCTTGGGTCGAGTCAATAACAGAAACGATCAAGTTTCATATTTGGGAATTTACTTTTCTGATATTTCTGGTAAAGTAAAACGTAATGAATAAGAAAAAACAGCTTTTTACTTTGTACGTTACCATGAAATATCCAAAATGAGAATTCAGAAACGTTGAACCTGAACATTTCTATCAGCATCTAGACACAAGAACTCACCGTATGGCAACAAAAATCTGCATTTAAACAAAATTCATTTGACTTACCCCCATCTGTATTAAATAACAATGGTGTATAGAATGTTGTGATGTCTGAAACCAACAATACTCAAGTACACTACTACTCAGAAAGCTCTTGTGAGGACCAGCCTAAAAAGTCAATGTGTCTCCATCAGAGGTGTTAATAGTCTCGATGAAACTTTAAAAGGCTCTAAAACAATTTACACATTTAAAAAAAAAAGACTAAAATTATAGAGAAATATAGAGAAATACAATAAATCATATTTTACCCCATCAAACCTGCAGATTAACTGTAACCCCCAATTATACTTATATATTTAAGTGTATATTATAAACCAATAAGTATAAATATTAACATGTACAGGGTCAGTGTGTGTGTGGTGTGTGTGTGTGTGTGTGTAGGTATATTGTGTCTGTGTACACTAAAAGATTTATTGACATTTCCTTTCCTTATTGATTTGCATTAACTGCATAATTTGTTTTTGTTAAATCATTGTTATATGATGTATGATTATGTTAACTGACTGAAGAAAATAAACTACTACTACTACTACTACTACTACTACTACTACTACTACTACTACTACACAAAAGGCCCAAACCTCACGACTCAAGTCAGATCAAACCACTTACAATTATGTTACTACTTTTCCGAATATTATTTTTATTATGAAAAGCTGAATCGTCTACAGTCGATTAGAAAGTCACATTTGAGAGTAGTAGAAATAAAAGAACACAAAATACGGAACTGATAATACTAAATGAGATGATGTGAAATATTTGATTTGAAACCAGAGGTGGTCTGAGGACAGATGAGTATCACGTCCACACCTGAACACACCTGAACACACCTGAACACTGAGGATTCTGGGCCCTCATCAGTTACACACACTCTGCTTCCTCACACACAATATTTACATTCCACTAACAGTCCACATCAACAAACCCAAAACACACGAGGGCCGCTCTAACTTGAACTTCATCTGCTGCTCTGACCACTGGAATAACACACGCTTTCAGAAGGAGCTCAGACCAACTCAAAATATCTGATTTGTGTTGTGTGTTCAGACTGTTCAATATTATTTACTCTTGTCGTTCTAGTGCTGTGGTTTGGATTTTCATAAACACTTTATCTGAAAATTATTAAACACTGAAAACTGTTGTTAGCTACTGGAAAAAAAATAAATACATAAAAATCATAATAATAATAAAAAAAAAAAAAAATCAGTGGGTCATTTCTACTCTTAATAGAACCCCTAGAAAACTGATCCTGTGTGTTACATCTAAAATGTCTTACAAATCTGCTTTTTAACTACAATGTTTTCAATGTAGACGGCAGTTTAGGCAAAAATTAACACCAACATTTTTAGGGTAATTGTCACCCTGCAGCTTGTATCTAAAAAAAAGAAAAAAAATAAATAAAAATTTATATAAATAAGCAAAAAAAGCCAAGATAGCCAAACACAAAACAAAAATTAACATTACAGTACATCATAACATTACATGAATCATAACATTTGAGTAAATAAAAACACTACATGGATCATAACATTTGAGTAAATAAAAACATTACATGAATCATAACATTTGAGTAAATAAAAACATTACATGAATCATAACATTTGAGTAAATAAAAACATTACACGAATCATAACATTTGAGTAAATAAAAACATACATGATCATAACATTTGAGTAAATAAAAACATTACATGAATCATAACATTTGAGTAAATAAAAACATTACATGAATCATAACATTTGAGTAAATAAAAACATTACATGAATCATAACATTTGAGTAAATAAAAACATTACAGTAAATCATAACATCACAGTAAAAATATTCCTAGAAATGTTCATGATGGATTAAAAAATAAATAAAAAAATACTAAAAATACACTACTCATCAAAAGTTGTAAAAAATATCGTCAGGGGATGTATTAGTCTTATCAATATTATATAATATGTATATAGTTTAATAATACATACATGACACATTATAGTATCCACATAGTACATTATACACACATTACATATTATTTTTTAATTACTTAATTCTACTAAGTTGTTCCTCATCTACTTTTTTAAGTCATGCTCACTCATATCCACAATAGTTCACTTTAATCCAAAAATATTAGTTAAAATTACTCAAAAAAAAAAAAAAAAAAAAAAAAAAAAAAAAAAGTTACTGCAACTTGGAATAATGAAGTTAGTGAGACTATTTCTAAAACTTTGAATATATACAACTTCATCTGTTTAATTATTTTGAGCGGTCAGGTTTACCGTGTATATGAATAAATATACATATATGGAATTAAGTAACAAATGTAAAAAATAAATAAATAAATTAATGAATTAAATAACTCAATCAATTTTTCACCGATTGCTTTGTTGAAAAGTCTTTACTACATAATTCCGTATATCTTCCTTGATATATATTTGATGTTTTCTGTGTGTGTACAAAATGTAGAAAGTAGTAAAAATACAAATAAATAAATAAATAAAACATTGAATGAAAGGGTGTGTCCAAACTTTTAACTGGGTTGTCAAAAGTTTGAATACAGTTTCTCATTCGGTGTTTTTTATTTTTTTATTTTTACTACTTTTTACATTTTGTACACACACAGAAGACCTCAAATATATGAAGTATGATATATGGATTTATTGTAGTTGTAGTAATATAAAGAGAATTGGAGCTGGGGTTGATGGAGCCTGAATCGCGCCCATGTTCACTTCCTGTTTGAAGCTTGGCGGCTAGATTTCTATATTAGATTTCCAAAACCAAAAAAAAAAAGTAATCCACTGAATAAACTTTGTCTACAATAACAACAGCGGAACCTCAGTCACACCTCACGTTCTTTTTCATCATTTAATCTTCCTCTAACATTTCCACAACTTTTTACCATTCAAAACAAAGGATATTTTGTTAATCGCTATGGCAACGCTCCTGTCTCTTGATGATTCTGAACCCGAGGAGAGCGCTGGGGTTTTTGAGCGCGGTCTTTTGTTCACACTGTGCCTCTGTGCGCCGTCTGCACACTCCCAGAGAATTTAGGTCACCAGGCCCCTACACCTCACTTGTTTTGCTAATGGAGGGGTCCAGGGGGGCGGGGCTTATACCGGGGAGGGGGCGGGGTTATGTAGCGAGGGGGCGGGGGCGGCGGGGAGGGGAGGCGGTGAGCGGAAAGGTGACGTCATCGCGGTTTTACACCCAGACTGCAACTCAACTTTGAACAGCGGCTTAAGAGGATTGGTGGAAATGTTTGACTTCAATAAAAATGAAACAAATGAATAAAGCCTAAATATGCAGGATTTGTGTGTTAAACGTGTGAATGTTTTTGGCGAGGAAAGAGCATTACAACATAGATCAGAAATATCAGAGTAATATTTTAAAGGTACACGATATAACTTTTCACATGTATCTTTCTCTAGCAGTTTTTTCTCCACAGAGATGTTCCTGCTTTGCCTGGTTTGTTCCTCAACATGGAATTCAAGTTATTTATCACTACGGTGAAAAAAAACAAGGTCATCAGGTCAAGTTACACGCCAGATCTGGAGTCTGGCCTTTTTACAGTGAGTCATTGTTGAAAAAAACAACAACAACAAAAGAATAACATTACTCACTGGGTGGATGTGTGGTTATTCATCAGACAACTGCACAGCTCTTTGTTTTCTAATGCACAAATCAGCTGACTTGTTTTCTTTTATGTACCATATTTTTCAGAGTTTAAGTGGCACTTTTTTCATGGTTTGGGTGTTTCCTGTGACTTATACTCCGGTGTGACTTATACATTAAACCTCTCAGGCTCAAATTAAATTTTAGTAACAGGAAAAAATCAGATATTTGGGGAAAATGATCATATGGGGTAGTAATATACAATCCTGACTTTTTTTTGAGCGAGACCTTCACATCCAGTGTGTTCTGGGATGTTTCAGATTTGCAGATTTGGTCTGGTGTGGTAAATTAACACTGAAGACTGAAAATGATATGAACACTAACTTTATGTGTAAACCACTTTTCATAACAATGAAAACATAAAGCTCAGTGTAACAGCTTTACAGTGGCAGAACAACATCACTTTTTCATGTGGTCCTCCAAGAAACAATTTTTATCCTTTGTAAACAACAAAAGTACTTTGCACTTCTGGCAGGTCGTTTGTGTGTAGCTGTTCTTGCACAGTCTGCATCGTCCACGTTTATCAGCATAGATGGAAGAAAAGGCTCCTGAGTAAAAAAAACCTCATAAAATATGGATTTGGAGTAAGTAGGTAATTGGCATTTAGCTGTTGCAAATCTGCAACGCCTGCCTGGAGAGGGTTCAAAATGTTCACACTGAAGCGTTGAGAGGTTCTAGTCTTGTGTGTGAGTATCTGCTGCTCCTGTTCCTCCTGTACCACTGTCACTTCACTCTACTGCACATGTCTCCTGCAGAAAGAGCCTCTGTCCTGTCTGTATCATGTCAGTCCATCGCACCATTACTTCTGAACCACTGAACAATTTAACATTTAAGTGACTTCAGTGGCACCGAAACCATCCTGTCGGGATTCAGAAAGGCCGGAATAATTCTAATTGGAACTGATGCTGAGTCTGACGACAGCGACACAGAAGAGGAAGCGATGCTCTGTTTACCTCCGGAGGTCGAGGCCGAGTTGTTCAGAAGTGACACCGAGGATGAAGAATTGAATGGATTTAGTGATTTGGAGTGAGATGGAGAGTTTGGTAAAGTTGTTCTGTTCTGTTGTTGATGTTATAGTTTATCTGAAGAACTGTTCATATGTGACGTTAACAGTCTGTTCTTCTCTCTTCTATTGTTATTACTAGAACTTGACTTTCAACAGGAAATGTCGGTGTGACTTATAGTCCGTTGCAACTTCTATATGCTTTTTTCTTCTTCAATGTGCATTTATTGGCTGGTGTGACTTATACTCCAGAGCAACTTATAGTCCGAAAAACACGGTAAGCGGTTTTAAATCAAATATTGCAATTTAAAATGTCCAGATTATAACACAATGATCCACGGGTTTCACAGATTATAACTATACAGCAGACACAAGCACTAGGAATAGGTTTTCTTTGGGCTATACACAAACACAATATGAACACACCAGTGATACCGAACAGAAAACTCAGGCAACTACTCATCCACTCAAAAGATAAAATAGAACCCGAGCATAAATATAATGTCATATACAAAATACCCTGCATGCCCTGAAATAAAATATACATTGGGGAAACCGGGAAGATGTTCAGTCCACGAAAAAAGGAACACAGGACAGAAAGTGAGAAGGAAACAGCAAAGATGAAACACGAGCAACAAAACACAAAGCAGAACAGGAACAACTCAAATCATTTGTGACACTGTGAAAGAGAGAAGCACATTCTGGACTGGGACGGAGCAAACATCACTGGGACAGAGGAAAATAAACATCGCCGTTGGATTAAAGAGGAAATTGAAATACAGAAACGTGCTCACGGGACTATAAACCGGGACAAGGGGGCTTATTTACTCTCACACACCTGGGATACTGTCCTGAGGAAGTGGGACTGCAGGCGGTGGTACCTCGACCGGTAGGAAGACAGCGCCAAACCTAAAAAATAAATCAGCTGAGCGGACACGTCACAGCAACATCACATGACCACTCTGAGGAAGAGAGCAGGGAGCAGTCCAAACTCTTGGTCTGAAAAAAGAACCTAATTAACCAAATTGAGATCAAATTAATCTCATTGGATTTGAGCTCGTCTCGGCCAGGACTACTTTAGTTGGAGGATTTGACCTTGTGCATGTTTTGCATTGAAGGGGCAGACACAGGGAGAACATGCAAACTCCACATGTAGCGACTAGGTCAGGAATCGGAACACACTAGAAGGTTTGCAAGAACCCCGGAAGTTGTAGACCACGCACCGGCCAATCAGAGAAGAGTTGTGAAGCCATGACGTCAAACTCAAGCGTCTGTCTGGGTCCCTTTTGTGGAACAGCACAACAGTAAACAAAGTGGTCGAGATGGATGAAGACAGACATTCTGTGTTGGCAATGTTTCCTGAGATCGAGGATTTGGTAAATGGTCACATTTTTCTATAGCACTTTTCCACCTTCAAGTCACTTTACAACAAGGAACCACTCACCCATTCACACACCAGTGTACGCAGACACTGTGGGCAAGGTGGGTTAAGTGTCTTGCCCAAGGACACAGCAACAGCATTCATCCAGGCACATGTGGGTCAGTCCGCTCAACCTGTGATGTTTTTTATGTCGAGAGCTGGAATCAAACCGCCAACCTTCAGATCAGTGGGCGAATGCTCTACCAACTGAGCTACTGCCGCCCGTAGACATTTAAAGCCGGAACAAAGAGAATGTTTGGTGCATTTTATCAAGGGGAAAGACGTTATTGCCCTTCTTCCTACGAGATTGGGATTACATACATCGTGACCAAATAGCAGCAGTTGGTTAAATAAAAAAAGTACATGCCTTCTGTTGAGCAAATGAATCCTAATGCTGCGAGATCAGACGGTTTCCACAAAGTGAAACTGTCTAATAAATTTGATGATTGATTGATGATTTGATGATGAATTCGGTGATTCTAGGACCAAGTGAAAAGTGTGAATGTGAAACTATAGGAGTGAGGGGCAGATGAGCTCCGTCCATGTCCCTGTGTGTGGCCTGCAGCTCTGGTCTGATGTGTGGTGTCCAGTGTCTCCTCAGGTCCACTGGTCACAGAGGACCTGAGGACACATCTGCTCGCTCCATCTGTCCAGACCTCTGCTCCTGGAGGCTCCACCAGATGAGGAGAAGAGGAGATGAGGAGATCTGCTACAACACCAGAGGCCTCACGCTTTGTGGGATTTACTCAGTGTGGGAGTGACTGTACTTACAGAGGACATGTGATGTTTTTGTCTGGTGTTAGTACTAATCTATAACATGTGTACATCATTATTTTACACTTTGTTTCTTGTAAACTGCAGTATGGATCGAAAACCGCTTAGAACAGAAAAAAAAAGTTTATTGACTTTATGTTCAAATTTGCAGACGATTTCATTCAGGAGTTTTCATTGTTAATTTTTGAACTCTACATATTAGGGATGTCACGATATCCAAATCTCTTGGTGCAATATCACGATATGCATCTCACGATACAATATTTATTGTGATATTTTGGAGAGGCTGATATAATTACAGATATGACACTTTTTTGCTTTTAAAATACCCAGACAAGATTTTGCCTTGAATAATTACTGTTCGAATCCCAAGAATTCAAGTAAAAAACATATCTCTTCATATTGTCTGCACTGAAATGAATCATGGGATATGTAGTTTCCGATGTTTATTAACTATTGGTACTATAAAACCATGCATTTAAGCAAAGGGTTTTGTAATTCGATATATTATGACATTCCACGATATTATTGTGAGACTTTTGTCGATACAATATCACAATATTTCGATTTTTGTTACATCCCTACTACATATATGACCTAGAGTCTGAATTTGATGAATAATTTCAAGTGAGTACAATGCAGTGGGCGGGGATAGGGGGTAGGTGAAAACTGATTTTCTTTTTAAGGTCTCAAGCCACACAGGCAATAGTTCCAGCACCACAAATTACTGTCGAAGAACTGAATCTAAGTGATGTGGCTTGAAATATCCCATAGTAAGGCATTAAACTTATATATTTCCATGGAGACAAGGTCAGATCTGCAGAGAGGTGACCCCACTCAGTTTTTCAGTGTATTTTGAGCAATAAAAACACAAGTATAAAAAAATGATTTCATTGCAACTACAACAGGCGAGCTGATTTGTGAAGTTAAACAAGTTCCTCTTAAATTAAATTAAATTATAGTCACAAGTCAAAAGTTTTTCAGTTTGCCACTATTAGAGGTAAGTGATATCTCAATATTTTAAATGTATCAAGAAATGTTTTAAACACAAAATGGATTCTGACATATTATATACACTGATATAATGCTTATATTTAATTCTGATTTCACGCTTTGCCCACTCGCCCCCCGCCTCCTTGATTTTGTGACCCCTCCCCTCGTGTGTTGCTTGATTCTTTCCTCACTACTGCCATAAATGCCAAATGTTGGTGCCAACCAAAAGCTTCTAGCACCACAAACCTTTTTCCCCCATTTATAGACAAGTCCATCAGCAGCACACCCTCTGTCACAGAGAGAACACTCATACTCCACTGAGTCGTGCCCTTTAGTTCGACAGAAGCTGAACCACATCAGGGCAGAAGGAGAGAGCTGCTTTTTTCAGTGCTTATAGTTTATGCAAATGAGCCATGTGGTTTTAGGTTTCGTTTCTGTAAAATGTAAACAAATGTGTCACAGCTGCATTAAACACATTATAATCTCAAACGGGTTGATGAACTTGTACAATAGTGTTTGGAAATGGTCAATTTGATCTGCACAGTGGATTGTGGGAAACCTCAGAGCTCCTTACCACTGGTGAGGACATGGATCTATTAAAATAAAGAACCTCCCGAGCTTCCTCTGCTAAAGGAGCTCATGGTTAAGCAGTTAATGCAAAGATGAGCTTGAGTTGAGTTGAGTTGTTTTATTTTTTAATAAAAAGAAGGCAATATGTATTATTTCTTCCTTTATTCTACAGTTAAATTATTATTTCAATATGCAGTGATTTTTTTTTTTTTGAATGTCACAGAAGCACATTGTTCCTACATGAACTGCCTCTTTGCACTTCAATACAAAGAGACATTGTGGAATGTGGAATGTGGCATATTGGTTTTTGCAGTAGTTTTGGGGGGTTATTTTTCCTGTACAGATATCGAGATATATATTGTATATCGAGAAATAGTTTTTGCTCCATATTGCCCAGCCCGAGCCACTGTCACCTTTTTGTTGAAAATTCAAACATCTAAACAGCACCATGAAAACTCGTCTTGATCACAGGCTCCTGAAAATGTGCCGTTTAAATCCATTTTTTTGTCTGTTTACGCATGTGTGCATTGTGTCTCCATGATAACAGCTGAACATTCTGTCACACACATACATGCAGAACACCCCCAGTGTGCCTATAGAACATTGTCACCTGAAACTCACCTCAGTCCGGCTGATGCACGGTCACAGACTTGATTGACAGGTTGGTGTCAGATTTCTGCTCTTTTTCCTCAGTTCACGTGAAAAACAGCAGGAGCACATGTGTGGGAGCTGTGAGACTCAGGTCCACCTCCTGCACAAACAACACAGCACATTTACAAAGTCAGTCTGCAGGTTTTGTGCCATATGTTTCTCCTGCCACAACTGGTCAATACTGATACTGGAGCAGGAGATGTGGGGGAAGTGTCTTGCCCAGGGACACAACAGCAGATTGCCATTTAAGCGACTGTCAACTTGGGAATATCTTCTGTTTGCTTACTGGGGGAGTATTTCTATGAAATGGAATGTTCATCAGTTACCATGGTGACAAAGCACACATGGTCACATTTTTATACAGAGCTTTTCCACCTTCAAGTCACTCAAAAGCACTTTACATCAAGGAACCACTCACCCATCCACACACACTCTCATACACCAGTGTATGCACTAGAGGCGAGGTGGGTTAAGTGTTTTGCCCAAGGATACAACGACAGCAGTGGGTCTGAGCGGTTAACCAATGATGTTTATGCTGAGAGTGGGATTTAAACCACTAACCTTCTGATTAGAGGACAAACACTGTACCATCTGAGATTCTGTTGCCCACACATTAATAAGTTTATTTGTGGAGCACAGGAAATATGTGTAGAGCGGTGGTAGAGACGACCAGTCCCATTCCCTTTGCTGTCTGCGTCGTTTCGACATGTAGTTAGAAAATTTCAGAGGTGCATGTTGGTTGATGCAGACACTCTGCGTAGGGGGTTCACGTCGATGCAGACTCTGTGTCGTGACGCAGACGATTTGACACTGGACCGTAAACTGGCCTTTATACATAAGCAGAGCAGCTTTAAAGTGTATTCTCTGAGCCACAGGGAGCAGAGACCTGAGCACACGATGCATGTGCTTGTACTTCCTGGTTTGAGTCAGGAGCTGAGCTGCAGTGTTCTGGATGTACTACAGCATCTCACAGCTCGTTTAACTACCAAATAACCAGATGACCAAAAAGATTTTGATAATCTCAAAAAATAATGATCAACAGCATCATTTTCAAGAGCCTGCGATCAAGACGAGTGTTCATGGTCCTGTTTTGATGTTTGATTTTCAACAAAAAACGTGACAGTGACTAACTGAAAAACTGTTGGCTGATGTTAACTAACGTGACTGTAATTTTATGTGTGAGAGATTTGTTTAACAGCACAAACTACCATATTTTACGGGCTATTAGGCGCTCTGGATTATAAAACGCACTGTCATTAAATGGTCTGTTTTCAAACTTTTTCCACAAATAAACTTCACCGGACTTTAAACGAAACCCAACAGTTGGATGAGTCAGTGGGACTTTGTTTGTTGCGTTCACGGTGACTCTGGGCTTTGTTCAGTTGTGGCGTGTAGGGAGGGTGCTGTCTGGGACCAACGGATTGTCGGCGTGTTCGCAGTGACTCAGTTGTTCAGTGTCTAGAAGTTGCACATTGCACTCGCTTTTTCGGTTCGTTCCTCTGTTCTGTTCCTCATCCCTGTGGAGTGATGAGTGTGGCTGCGGGTGTTTTTTTTCGCTGCGCAGTCGCTGTCTGCTCCGTGTGTGTTTGCGTGTTCTACGGGTGGTGCGGCTTTGTAGTTTACTGAAGTCGTGCTTAAGAGCGCCACTAATAGCCCGAAAAATACTGTAGTTCACTAGTTAGTTCCAACTCAGTCATCTCTTTCTGGTCAGATTGTACTAAAGCTCAGATTAAGTATAACTTGAGTAACAGAGCTTCTAACAAAGTAGTGCTTTCAGTTAGCATCACACTCCCAGTGAATGTTGATCAGATCAGCTGCAAAGTGTCAATACTGTTCATCCCTCATACTCGGAGTTGTATTTTTACTTCATTCAAACTTGTTTCAATAATCCATTCATCCAAAATCATCTACTCTGTTTACATTTTGCTTGGATTGTTGTGTCATATATAAAATCCAGACTTCTCCTGTGCAGTTACATGTTCTTTAAAGAGGGTGTATTTTACTTCTATTGGGTATTAACTGCTAACACAGAACATATTTGAGATCATCACCTTCAGAGCTCTATCAAAACATGGTCAATACATCCCAATAATGAAATCGCATCAGGTTTGTGAACTTGTTGTGTACAGTTTTGGCTCATGTTTTTGTATATTTATGGAGAATTGTCGTGTGGGAGCAACTAACAACTACAACTAACCGTAAGAAAGTTTTGAATATGGCTCAGAAGAGATCGCTGAAAGACTCAAACATACATGGTTGACACCTAAAACGTCTTTGGGTGTGTTTTTGATGAGGGAACAATGTTAGAACACGGTAGAAAGCTAAAATGGCCCTTCTTTCATTTGTGCTCCGTTAACCATCTCGAAAACAAAATATAAGCATAATGTACATTTAAGAAAGGACGTTTTCTCTCGCTGTTTTCTCTCTTCGGGTTAGCGCACAGGGCTCTAGAGTCATTCATCATCATGGAGACAGCCTGTGTGAGTGAGTGTAATGTGGGGGTAGTGAAGTTAAATGGATCATGGCATATCACAATCATATAGAGTAAAATAAAACCACCGGTGTCTGAATGAAATCAACAGTCTGTACATGTTTTCACACTGAGGAAGAGGAGGAGGAGGAGGTAGGACGAGGGCTCAGGTACTTAAGAGAGGAGTGCTTCAGATTTGAACCCACAATGAGGCTTCAAAGTGTCTAAAGTGTTTAGATGACCAACAATGAACATACTCAACAAAGTCCAAATATGTGAATGTTTTCAGTTCAGGTTTTAGGCCATTGCAAAGGTCCTCCCTTCTCATGTGTTTTCAACTCCCCACACAGGCTCAGTCAAAACCTTAAAATGACCAAGCTGTGCCCACAGGCCACACTCGTCATGTTCAAGTTACTGAAGCAGAAGTGTCCCATAAGTAAGCTTTGGTACAGTGGAGGAATATTACATATCTTCCTGTGCCTCTGTTGGCACATAAAACAGAGACGTCCTTCTCCAATGGACCCTGTCCCTAGCACTGGTCTCCAGCTGTGCCATTGTCCTCCAGCTGTTCCATTGTCCTCCTTCAGGCCTGTGCATCCTGTCTCATTGTTTCTCTGGTCCTTCCTTCGGGTCTTTGATTGTCAGTGACCATGTCTAGGCTGGTAGATGGATCCAGTGGGTTTGCATCCTCATTACATATGGGCCTGGTCAAGCAGAAGTAAACAACAAGGCCAAAAATTCAAGTTAATGCATCTGATATAAAAATGTATTGAACAGATACATATGTACTCTAGTTTATGAAACTGTTGACCTTTTTCTGTACCATTTTTGGTTCTAAAGTTCCATACGTTTTAAACAGACCATGTATGAAACATGGAACAAAAAATATTTACCAAATTTTAAAGACCTGCAAATCATCATGTATTTCATCATATCTTGTGTTATTCCATCTTTGAACTGTTGATGAAGGTACAGGATTTAAAAAAAATGATAAAAATTTGCTTGGAAGGACTGACATATTTTATAGAAATAGTTTCCTTTCATTTTGAAGTAATATTAAAGTATTCAGAAGAAAAAAGCGACAAATGATGTAAAATCCTGCACCTTCTACTTGTTTGAACATTTTTCCCTCCGTTACTTTTCCCTCCGTTACCATGAACTTTCTTAATGCAAAATCTCATGACTCAAAAAGTAAGAGGTTTTTCAACCTAATCTTGTACCATATGGTAGAAAACTGTATGGAGCAAATATTCAAACCAGTTTGTTAAGGATATGGAAGTGAGAACCAAGAGTTATCACTGTTTGGATTTATTGCCCAAAAAGTGCTGCATATTTCATTCCCTCCGTTACCGACATGAGTTTTAAAATTTTTTGTCAACAACTTGAAAGAATATCACAGGTTTAACTTGACCCTGTTGGAGTGTAACTCTTTCCTACATTCTGATACCTTTCTTATGTCAATAGTCCCTCTAGTTTCTGAATAAGAGCTATTTGAAAAAAATAAAATTGTAAAAAATCTGCCCCTGTTTCCCTCAGTTACCGCTTGACCGAACCCATGTGCCCAATAGCAGCACGGTGGATGAGGAGCAAGCACTCTTGCTTCACAGCAAGGAGGTTCGAGGTTCAACCAACAATGGTCCCGGGTTGCCTGGATCTTTCTGTGCAGAGTTTGCATGTTCTTCCTGTGTCTGGGTGGGTTTCCTTCAGGCACTCCTGTTCCCCCATCAACCTAAAAACATACACCATATGTAAAAATCCTCAGTTAAAGTCCTGACAAAGTCGTCTAGTAACAGGATCATGGAGATGGGTCCCTGTGCGCCCCATGTGCTGCCCACTGCTCCTGAAAAGATGGGTGAAATGCAGAGGTTCTACAAAACCAAAAAAACAACAAAAAAACAACAAAACACAAAACCAAACCAAACCAATGTGACCATCTTCTTTCTTTCACTATTTCTGGGACGTGTGATGCACTTGATTCCAACAGATCAGCAATGAAGTGCTAATAGATGAATGAAGTGCAGCAATGGAGGAATACTGTATCTGTATCATATGATGAATACTTTTCCATAGCACCAGGACAGTGGTTATACATTTTGGTTGGTGAGTGCACTGTCTGTAAGCATCCGCCCTCCGACCAGAAGGTAGTGGGTAAAATCTGTCTGGAGGCACATACAACTCCTCATTACCAACATCATCATTACAGTGATGCAGGTCGTGCAGCCACAAACCTGAAGAAACCTTCACCAGGCCAAGTTATATGTCAGCTCTGTGAAGAGGCAAGTATTTTAGTGTGGTCTTTAATAAAATAGATTCATTTTAGTTTATTTTTATAAATCTGAACTCCGCTGTGATGGGGCTTTACCTCACAAATATGACGAGACTTCAAGTGTATTTTTCTGCTCTCACTCAAATTGACTCTTGTCCAAGAAAGAAACAAAAACAGCATTTACAGCAAACAGCCGCTGTTGTAACTTCACTGTTGACATAACAAACTTTACCTTTTGAACTCGCTTGTACAACCTGAGATTATCGGTTTCCATGACGACTATCCCCTGGCACTTGAAAGCAGCCCAAACAGCCGTTGTTTTCCGGTGCGTGATCTGAATCGAGCGTTATCGGGAGAGCGGGGTTTGATGGAGAGCCCGGTGCTGTAACAGGAGCTGAGGTTCTGACACCACACAGACCGCCCTGATGCAGGCTCC